>NW_017307618.1:46254-59941 GCF_000935625.1 Nanorana parkeri
GACCGCATCCTCCCCCCCCCCCCCCCCACACACACACCTTTTCCTGAGCTGCTCCGCTCTGTGATCACATGTACAGTCCTGCATGACCTCAAATCCAGGGGTAGGCAACCTCGGCCCTGCAGCTGTGGTGGAACTACAAATCCCAGCATGCCTCTGTCTCTGAGTGTTGCCTATGGCTGTCAGAGTCTTGCAATGACTCATGGGACTTGTAGTTCCACACCAGCTGGAGCGGCGAGGTTGGGCAATGGCCCACCTGGCGCAGACAATGAAACCCTCCCGCTAAGTACATATGAATACTACAGTAACAGCCACACGTGACGGGGTGTTCATAACATGGGGAGCCGTTTATTGGGCCCCGTTCACATTTGCGTGCGTTCATGCGGCATTCAAAAAGCTTGTTACGCTTGCGGCGCCATTATATGTTAATTGCACACCGAGCGCGGCAGACAAAACGCACAACGAATGCACGGTCGCTGCTGCTGACGCACGGCAAAGCACGCAGAAATGTGCTGCACGTTCACGCCTCCTGCAAGTGTGAACGGGGCCTGAAAGTATTTGAGGACACACGGGGGGTTCATAACAACTGGAGCTGACTCTGAAGCAGTTGCTCATGGCAACCAATCAGCTTCTCTCTTCAGTTCAGTTAAGCTTTGATAAGCTGATTGGTTGCCATGGGCAACTGCTCCAGTTGTTCTGAACTCCCCTCATAGTTGCTATGAGCAGGATGGACGGTCGTCAGACACTGTTACACTCCTGGCTCCAGGAATACGGAGAGACGCTGCTGGATATAGATTTCTGTGGAGGGGAAGTTATCAAAGCTGGAGCAGGTGTCCATGGCAACCAATCCGATTCTCGCTTTCATTTCCAAAGCTTAACTGAACAAGATGCAGAGAGAAGCTGATTGGTTGCCATGGACAACTGCTCTGCATTTTGTCTGCTCCAGTTTGGATAAATCCCCTCCCCCCCATTGTGTCCTGATCAGGAGACAGTTCATGTTTCCCTTTCTCTCGGCAGCTCCTCTCACCTCAGAAGAAGCCGTCCGGGTTCTGGACCCTCCAGTACTATCAGGACCTGTTCGATGTAGACACCTGCCAGGTAATGAAATCACAGCCTTCAGCTGAATACAACGAGGATCCGTCATGAGGGAATTGTCTGCTGCAGTGAAATAAGCAGAACATTGGATATGGGCCCCCGATGCTGCGAGGTCACCATGTGAGGCTTTCTATGCACATTCACTTTAGGTGAATCCTCACACTTGCAGGCAACATTCAGTCATGTGCTTGTTCTGTATTTCCTCTATCATCCTGATCTCAGTGCTGGGGTACTCTCTGATCATAGGAAACATGGCTGCCAACATCCTCCTTCCTCTATAATCTCTACTCCCCTATCCCGCTGATTGGACACTGAGAGACCAGGAGCAAGACTTCCAGGCCCGGGGGAGGGTTGACTTCCAGGCCCGAGAGAGGGTTGGCTTCCAGGGCTAAGATTGGTTTGCTTTAGGACATTGAGAGTAATTGTTTTGTAGACTCTGACGCCCTTTTCTTGACTTAGGTGCTGGACCGGATCCGAGCTTCCTTCATACCTGTTCCTGGGAAGAATTTTGTCAGACATCATCTGCGGAATAATCCCGATCTTTATGGTGAGTTGGTTGACTCCTATTTGGGTGGGGGATGGGGTACAAGGACAGAATAGCAGCACTGAGAAGTTTTTCCTGTCATTTTGGGAACCTCTCCCCCCTTTCCCACCCCTTCTATTGGTCAGAAATTGATGACAAATTTGTAGGCGGGTCTATCGCCCTCCAGGTCATATGTCGCTGCAGGACAGTGCAGAAAACCTGCTGATGTTGCAGCATGACGTGTAGCACGTATGCCCCGTGGTATTCACCCCGCGCGTGTCTTCAACCAGCAAGCTAACGTCTTTCTCCTTTCTCAGGACCCTTCTGGATCTGCGCCACACTTGTCATCACCGTCACTGTGGTGGGGAACCTGGCCACCTTCATCCAGATGCACGGCACGCCCGGTTACAACTACAGTCCCCAGTTTCACAAAGGTGAGGAACCTTAATGTGGGCGTCTCGGTGTTTCAGGATTGGGTCACCTATGTAGCTGTATGAATTGCTGTCTCTGGGGTACAACATGGCTGACGATTTGCTCATTCTGTGACAGTGACGGTTGCTGGGCTTGCCATATACAGTTACGCATGGCTGGTCCCTTTAGCCCTGTGGGGATTTCTGCAGTGGAGGAAAGGAGTGAGCCCAATGGTGGGGACCTACAGCTTTATGGAGACGGTGTGTGTCTATGGGTACTCCCTGTCTGCGTACATTCCTTCAACAGTGAGTGTCTGTAGAAATCAGTCTGATCCGATCTCTCAGCCAATGGCAGCCTCTCCATCTCTCTATCAGCCAATGGCAGCCTCTCCATTTCCATCTCTTTATTATTCCCACAAAGTTATTATGTTCATTATAACGGTAGCACATGTGTTCCTTCTTTCCTTTTTAGCTTCTCTGCGTAGTCCCCTATGAAATATTCCGCTGGATCATTCTTCTTCTGGCCATGTGTCTGTCTGCTTTGGTCCTCGTTCTGGCTTTCTGGCCACACATCCGCAGAGACAACAAGATGGTGGCTATAGGGATGGTGACTAGCATGGTGCTTCTACACGTGCTGCTAGCTGTGGGCTGCAAGGTACGTACACTCCTCTTAAGCTAGGTTCACACCTGCGCTACACCCGGGACTCGCGTCCACAATACAGGCAGCGATTGCCGTGCGGCCCCATTAATTTCAATGGGGTGACAAACGTGCAACAATCGTAAAAAAAAGTACAAGTACTTTTTTTTTGCCATACACATTGCGGGGCTGTTTTAGCCGCAATCGTGTTCGGAAGCAAGGGGCGGAATAGCGCGCGATCCGCCCGGCGCCTCATTAGAAAATAATGCACCCGCAGCGTGATCGGTTCACAGCTTGGCGACTCCTGACTGCGCGGCAATGGTGAACCTAGCCTCAGACAGCACAGCCAGCTCTGTCACCGCATTGCATTTATATAGATCCTGTTGCCTCATCCATGCAGAGCAAAGTGATTTCACCCGGGCTGCTCTCCCTTGGTCATGTGACAGCACTCGCTCATAGCCATTGGCTATGTACTATGCAATTTCTTTACCAAAGCTATGTAGTATGTGGACAAACCTTTCATTTATGGGCAGCATTGTGGATAACAGACGCGTTGTGTCCTTCCAGGCGTACTTTTTCAGGAGAGTGGAAGAACACCATCCAGAAGGACCTATGACGGCTTCCACCACGACAAAGGCCCTCACTACTTCACATCCGAAGTGATCGTCTCCCCATATAGGACGCAGTATGGGATGGACGCAGTATACTCTTCAGGAGCCTGTTCTAGAGCGCCCGGTGTATGGCGTCACCAATGATAAGACTGTGTATATAATATTGGTGTGCCTGCCCACTGCAGAAGATGGCGATTTATTGCACCCGGCGCAGCTCATTCAATTCCCGTCTCTATTTTTACTGGTAAAGGTTCTCTACTGATGCAGATCATTTAAGATTTGATTAATAAAGTCCATTTTTGTTTCTTCTATGAAATCTCTGCTTGGTATAATTATTCAGACACGAGGTGGCGCCATTCCTCGAGTTACTATCCTGCACCAGAGTAGCTGTGGCCCGCGCTGCAGAGACTCGTTCTGTGCCTGTTACAGTACATAGGTTGATGGAGCTGAACTCTGCTCCCGGGCTGTTCTGGTCATCCAAATGCTTCAGAACTTTATCACTGACTTGGACCAAGTTGGTGGATCACATGATCTGACTTCACTGGCTACATCCTTGTTCCATGTTAGCGCCTCCAACGATTGATGGCAAAGACAAGCAGCAGACTCGTATTCTTAGGAGAATTTCAGCTTCTGTGCAACTTTCCTTTTAAGTGTTTTTTTTTTTTAAAGAACAAAATCCAAACTTTTTGGTTTTATTCTTCTTTTGGGTCAAGCTCAGCATCTAGCCGGCTATTGGCCACTATATGCTCACAGCGCAGAGCCGTGCTGCAGCTGGGAAAAACCCTGGCAATACGGTCAGAATCCATCCCTCTGCCTGATTGACAGCTGGCTTTGCCTCTCTAGATCCAGCTATGCCCGCCCCCTCCCCTGTCTGTCTCTCTCTAGATCCAGCTATGCCTGCCCCCCCCTCCCCTGCCTGTCCCTCTCTAGATCCAGTTATGCCCGCCCCCTCCCGTCTGTCCCTCTCTAGATCCAGTTATGCCCGCCCCCTCCCGTCTGTCCCTCTCTAGATCCAGTTATGCCCGCCCCCTCCCGTCTGTCCCTCTCTAGATCCAGTTATGCCCGCCCCCTCCCGTCTGTCCCTCTCTAGATCCAGTTATGCCCGCCCCCTCCCGTCTGTCCCTCTCTAGATCCAGTTATGCCCGCCCCCTCCCGTCTGTCCCTCTCTAGATCCAGTTATGCCCGCCCCCTCCCGTCTGTCCCTCTCTAGATCCAGTTATGCCCGCCCCCTCCCGTCTGTCCCTCTCTAGATCCAGTTATGCCCGCCCCCTCCCGTCTGTCCCTCTCTAGATCCAGTTATGCCCGCCCCCTCCCGTCTGTCCCTCTCTAGATCCAGTTATGCCCGCCCCCTCCCGTCTGTCCCTCTCTAGATCCAGTTATGCCCGCCCCCTCCCGTCTGTCCCTCTCTAGATCCAGTTATGCCCGCCCCCTCCCGTCTGTCCCTCTCTAGATCCAGTTATGCCCGCCCCCTCCCGTCTGTCCCTCTCTAGATCCAGTTATGCCCGCCCCCTCCCGTCTGTCCCTCTCTAGATCCAGTTATGCCCGCCCCCTCCCGTCTGTCCCTCTCTAGATCCAGTTATGCCCGCCCCCTCCCGTCTGTCCCTCTCTAGATCCAGTTATGCCCGCCCCCTCCCGTCTGTCCCTCTCTAGATCCAGTTATGCCCGCCCCCTCCCGTCTGTCCCTCTCTAGATCCAGTTATGCCCGCCCCCTCCCGTCTGTCCCTCTCTAGATCCAGTTATGCCCGCCCCCTCCCGTCTGTCCCTCTCTAGATCCAGTTATGCCCGCCCCCTCCCGTCTGTCCCTCTCTAGATCCAGTTATGCCCGCCCCCTCCCGTCTGTCCCTCTCTAGATCCAGTTATGCCCGCCCCCTCCCGTCTGTCCCTCTCTAGATCCAGTTATGCCCGCCCCCTCCCGTCTGTCCCTCTCTAGATCCAGTTATGCCCGCCCCCTCCCGTCTGTCCCTCTCTAGATCCAGTTATGCCCGCCCCCTCCCGTCTGTCCCTCTCTAGATCCAGTTATGCCCGCCCCCTCCCGTCTGTCCCTCTCTAGATCCAGTTATGCCCGCCCCCTCCCGTCTGTCCCTCTCTAGATCCAGTTATGCCCGCCCCCTCCCGTCTGTCCCTCTCTAGATCCAGTTATGCCCGCCCCCTCCCCTGTCTGTCCCTCTCTAGATCCAGCTATGCCCGCCCCCTCCCGTCTGTCCCTTGCAGGAGGAATGGAGAGGGGAATCCCTGCTGGGGGTGATGGCTGACAGTCACCACATGCTGCAGGGAGAAGACCATGAACTGAGTGATCTCTTTTTATAGTGCCAGCATGTGACACCTGCAGTGTTCCAGGCCAGCTCTCCGAATACTTCTCCTTTATTAAAAGGAGAACTAAGAGGTGAGTGCTTTTCACTGACCTCATAGTTCTAGCCGACCTGTGACAATGAGACTGTCACAGCTCGACTCAGTAGATCGAGAAGTGAGCGAACACATACCGGTGTTCACTCACCTCTCGATCCTGTCACGGCTCTCTGCCATGACAGGGGAGGGGCTGGATTCCCCCCCTCCCCACTCTGATCCGCCAGCGCTGACTGGCGGATCGGATGGGGGAGGGTACAGCTGGCTCTGCCTCTAGATAGGCAGAGCCAGCTGTCACTCAGGCAGCTGGGCGGATCCCAGCACAATTGTCAGGATCTGCTTCAGCTGCCGTATACTGAGCTTAGGGTGATGGGAGGACGCTAGTTTGTGTCTTCCCGTTACCCTAAGGAGAACTATGGGGAAAAGACTTAACCTCATAGTTCTCCTTTAAGTAAAATGATACATATGTCACCTTTAGGCCCGGTTCACACCTGGGCGTTTTGTAGCGCGTTCCTACGCTCTGCAAAACGCTCAAACACCGAAATCCCATTATTATTTCCTATGGGTATGGTTCACACCTGGGCGTATTACAGGCCGTATGAACGCGCTACAAAACGCCCTGCGCCCAAAGAAGTATAGGAGCTTCTTTGGGGCGTATTTGCCACACGTATCCATTGGGACACAGCCAGGTAGCCCTCGGAAACGTGTTTGTTGCACGTTTTTTTAACCGCAAATTGCGGTAAAACACGAAACGCAACAAATGCGCATATTCGATACGCCTAGGTGTGAACCTAGCCTTAATAACCAGCATGGCCGATGCTTCCTCTCCCAATGACAATTGTATCTCACTTCTTCAGGGATGCAAAGTGAGAATCTCCCTGAAGGGGGTCACAGACAGAAAATTTCCCACCCGTTTCATATGCCATTGAAAGCATTTTGCTGTTGATCTCGTCAGAAATTCCCCATGTCCTCAGCAAACTTCCTGTGTTATCTCAAGGAGCCCTCCTAGTTCTTGGACTACAGAATGATTGCCCCTTTTTGTTAAGGAGATTGGGAATGGTTGAGTAGTTTAGCAAAAAGACACAGAGCTGACTACACTCACAATACAGAAATTCTGAGTGTTGTCAGCCCACAACAGGCTTTAGGAGCCGAGTGCATTTCTGGCAGATATTTTTCTAGACTTGCAGCGTCTACAAAGGGATAAAACATGAGGGAATGTACTGCACAACAAGACGTTTAAGGCAATGCTGGTGACAAGGCCTATTTAGGAGTAGGTTCACCTCTGCTCTATATTTACTACGGAAGGGGTTAATCATGCATAATGCATTAACCAAAAAGCAGCTGGTTCATAATGCAAAAATACTAATAAAGCACTATATACAACAGCACTGTCGCTGCCTTTTAAAGTGACAGCAAACTGTTCAGAGCAATGGCCCCGCATTTCTAAGAATTTTAAGAAAATCTCATCAGGAGTTTAAAATGCTGATTAAATGCGCCCAGGGGACCCGTACTTGTCCCCATTCAAATCTGAGCAGTGGTTAGATGAAACATTTTTATTGGTCAGTACTGGCAGTAGCTCCACCCCAGGCTGAAGCCCAATTTATGGGCATTTCTATGGGGGAGTTACAGGCAACACCAAAGCCCCCACTCTCCCTCTGTATGCTGCAGCCCTCCTTGTAATATTCCAGCCCTGTGCCCTCTACCTTACTTGTGCAGAAAAAAAAACCAAGCTTGGCTGAGCCCATACTCACCCGCCTGGTACTTCAGAGACTGGAGTAGTAACTCAGCTTCCTTAACAGCAAACAATGGCGGCAGAGAAGCTCCATCATTCACAAGAACACACCATAAGCTGACACTCATTGAAGCCCAACTTGTGCCAAACGTACATTTGTTCTTTAAAAGGACCCGATGCTCTTTACGTGAAGCGATGAGAGGAGATGAAGGCTGCTGGCTGCGACCTGTGGCTTATAAAACACTGTCCATCTGACCTCCAGTACTTTTTCAGCCGCCAGCCCTGAACAAGCATGCAGACCAGAAATTCTGACTTCAGTTATTGCATGCTTGTTCCAGGTCACTGGCTTAGAATGTCAGACAGACGCCATTACAGCCAAGCCACGGTCATTCCATGGAGACAATGGCGGCATTCAGCTTTTTCTGGGTGTTGGTTTCCTCTGAAGAAAACGTGTAGTAGAAATATGGAGCGCGCTATCGCTAAGTTGGCCATTTTCACATGAAGAGCATAGCTGTACGCAAGGGACAAGGTTTTTATTTAACTACCTTCCGGCCAGCTGTTGTGTATACGCGGCCGGCCGGGAGCTTCTTGGATGTAACTGGGCGTGTATACACGTCCTCTTAGATCCGCCTACTCGCGCACAGCGGGAAAGACGAATAAATTTAAAAACCAGCAGCGATGCCAGTTATCATACAAGCGACCCGCCGGCTATAGAGCAGGCGGATCGCTTGTATGAGGTTCCGATATGTGCGGCCCCCCCTCCCGCTGATCCCGGGCTCCGCTGTGCCCGGTGCGAGCCCGGGACCAGCATAGTGGCCCTCTGAGAGGGGATTAGAGGGAGGTCGGTTCACGATTTCCCTCCAGTCCCCTCTCCGCTGTCAGAATGCGGAAGTGATGTATATTACAACACTTCCGCATTCTCGTGTCACTCTCCAGCTTCAGATGCTGGAGAGAAGCTGATGAAGCAGATCTCTGCTTCATCAGCTTCTTCAGGGGGGTCCTAGGTGACATTAGGGGTCCTGATGTCTCCATAAAGAGGACCTGTCACCTCTTTTGCCATCACATAGGAGGGGTTTCTCAGCCCCCTCTGTGATAGCAATAAAGTTAGGTGGAAAAAAAAATGTAAAGTTTCCCCCCAAAAAATTTTTAAGTTACACAAAGAATTAAAAAAAACAAAATTTGTTTTTAAAGTCCCCACCCCTACATACACACATGTAAACATACGTCAGGTGCGCATACCTGCGAAAACGACGATTGCGCCCATGTTACATATCGGCGCGAACGTCGGAGTGAGAGCAATAGTTCTAGGGCCATCAATCACTGATAACACTAAACTGATGAGCGGTAAAAGCTTTTAAAGCGTCGCCTATGGCCAATTTTGGGTATGCTAGTTTTTTGCGATTTCGCGAGTGCGCACAATTTTTAAGCTTGACATGTTTGGTGTCTATTTACCCGGCGTGACCCCATCTTTTATATTTTACCAAAAAACTGGGTAATATTAGTTGTTTTATAACAATGTAAAAAAAAAAACACTTTTTTTTTCTTCAAAATTTTCAGTAATTTCTCCTGAATATAGTAAAAAAAAAACAACAACCCCCAGTGGTGTTTAAATACCACCAAAAGAAAGCTCTATCTGTCCCCAAACAAAGGGTATAAAATTCATTTCAGTACAGCGTTGCGTGACGGAATAAATGTCAGTCAAAGTACCGCAGCGCTGAATACTGAAAAATGGCCTGGCCAGGAAGGGGGTCTAAACACCTGGTCTTCAAGCGGTTAAACCCTGGCCTGCCAAACTAGAACCCCGCCCACAGGAAAGCCGATGTCTCCTCCGGTGTTCAAATCCAAGACACCCATGTACAGAATTGGGCGCCATAGTACACTAGAGGCACCAAGGACACAACCCAATGCGGAGTTATGTGCAGGTGGCACTGAAAATCCTGGGCCCACAAGGGGAGAACAAACCTTGGGCTTGAGGGCGGTTGATAGGTTAGGGCAGAGGGGGGCAACTCCGGCCGTGCTTCAACTACAAATCCCCACATGCCTGGACCTGTCAGCCTTGCAATGTTTCATGGGGCTTGTAGTTCTGCAACAGCTGGAGAGCCGATGTTGCCTGTCCCTGGGTTATGGGGTAGGAAGGGGGGGGGGTGTGTCTATTAAAGGAAACCTGTAGTGAAAGAAATGGCTGCCTCACTGTATTACAACTGAGCTGGAACAAAGATGCAGATTACAAAAGTCAGAACTTCTGATCTGCACCCTTGTTCCCAATTAGTCAGAAAGTACCGACAGTCAGGGACAGCCAGGAAATTGGTATTTTCCCAATGAAATGTTAACAAGGGCAGCCTCTACCTTGTCTCACTATGGGGGTTTCATTGAAACATTCTCTGTAAGGCACAGCAAACGACTTCTTACTGATGATACACCAGAGACTGAAAACATTGTCCCCTACATTTCCCTTTAAGTCGGGACCTAGTGCCAGCCCTGTGCCTTGACTTACAAAGCGAGAAGTATCAGCTGTGGTCTTTACTGAATTTATAGACTATTTTTAAATATTACTCCGATCCATAGCCTGGTCTGTAGCATTGCGTGCCCGGCCTTAACAAAGCAGAGCCATAGCACAGGTTCACATTGATAGCCCTATCCACCCATATTTACTAACCGATCCCCTGCCCCGGAGTGATGAAATGAGCCCAGCGGGGTACCCAGTGACTCGTTTGAGTTTACACAGGGCTGAGGTCTCTCCCAAACCCCATGTGACCAATAACCAATCACTGTCACACAAGCTCCTCCATACCTGGCGGTACTGAGGGTTGTCCTCATTTCCAGTGCTTGGAGGAGAAATACAACAGAGCTGCCACCCCAGTGCCAGAAAAGTCTGGGAACAATGGTGGGGTGCTGTTCTGTAGCATGACTTACATATGGACACACAATTTGTAGTCCTGAACTAAGTGCACAGGAGAAGACAAAGCCTGGTCTATGGGGCTGATTGGAAAGCTGGCATGGCCATTAAAATAGGTAGAACATATTTTCTTGGTGGTCCTCTGCAATGGGCACCGGAGGTTGGAGCCGAGTTCCCTGCTGCAGTACAATTCCCACATGCGGGGAATTCCAGACCGGTCTATGCACCATGAAAAATGGGCAGATCTCAGAACCCGGGAGCTTTAGTTGTTGCGTACAGCCCATCGGTACAAATCAAGGACTGTATGGTGATAAACACTGCTCCGTATAGACTTGCATTCAGGTATGGATGAACACCCCTGGACAAGGACAGTCTGCATGCAGGAAACCCATATGCAGGTATAGACCCAGAGCAGTGCTCACCCTCCTACATCCCCAGCCTATCATTGATTTGTACAGATGGGCCCCCTCCCCCCGGGCACCAAGAGCTAGCCATTTTTTTTACAGCCGACTTCTGCTGCCGGGTGAATAAGCCCAGACAGGAGGAACAAAACTTCTTCATCCCACAAAGTTCATACAATAGCCCCCATAAAAGTGAACCTGCACTTGCTGCTTGAAGAAAATAGAGCAAACACTTTGTTTCCAGTTGTGGAGAGGATGGTGAAGGGTTAGAACTCATCACATTTCTTTTATTGTCATCTGTGGTATGCTGGGGAGACTATTGTTTCTATTGGTCATGGTGACCAATGTCATTAGGATTGAAAGAACTCCGGGGAACATTATTAATGCAGTGGCGCTCTCCCCGCACTGAACGTGCCAACTTCTCATTTTCATCTAGGGACTAAAATAAAAAAGTTATACTCACCCAATCACAAGCCAGACAGCGCTCCTTCCTCCTCTGCTGCAATAGTATGTCTCTTGCCGTCCTCACGTTTTATACACGGTGTATAGAACGTGATGACTCGAGGATCCTTAGACTGCTACAGAGGAGAGGCAAGCCGGCTCGGAGGATCGAGTGAGTAACTTTTTTTTTACTAGGCCGAGCAAAATCCAACCTCTTGGTTGTCACCAGAGCAGGTGGTGAGCAGAAATGGAGACACTTGATAGATGACTTTCTACAAAGGCTTCCCTTCACTTTGGAGAGATCCCCACTCACTTCCTGTTGTGTATTTGAGCAATCTGAAAGGAAATCTCACCCATGGATGGAGGAATCTCTCACAGCGGCTATTGTATTGCCGTAGTTGGCCTTATCTGCTATCAAAGCACCCGAATGTGATTGGATGCTGGCGCTGTTTGGCGACCATTTTCCCATCCCAGCTCCTGAGATTTGTCAATCGAAGGATGTCAGCAGGAGCCGGCAGACAGGGCCACCTGAGCGCTCAGTCTATAGTCACCTTAAGACGGTTAACAAGCAGGAAGATTACATCTATAAAAGGTAGAGTATAAAAATTAGGACACCTGGCAGACTCGCTCATCTACTTCTGGCTACATCATGAGCAGGAATCACTAAAAAAAAAAAAAAAAAAAACATTTAGGGCTTCTTCACATCACGTCCGGGCCACATCTGGATGCAGTTCTGCAAACACAGTGCAGTTTTTGATGCGTTGCAGTGCCTTTTTTTTTCCTCGGGTGCATTCAAGACCATAAAAAATTAGGGATGCAACAAAATTTCACCCAAAAATGGTACTATGGGCAAAATGCTAATGGCACCAAAGCAGCCGAAAATTCAGTTCATCCCTAGCGTCTCTCCTCCCCACTGGGCGCTGGTCTGTGTGCCCTCCGATGCCCTCTGCTCTCCCTTACCTGTGTCGGCAGAGTTTATCAGAGGGGACACAGAGCCGATACAGCTGCCGGCACCCAGTGAGGAGAGAGGCTGTCAGGAGACCGAGCGGGACATGCAGGGAGGAGAGAGCTGTCACAGGAGGCCTAGCTCTCCTCCCACAGTGCCCCACTCAGCCTCCTGTGACAGGCGGAGGAGTCAGGATGGAGAGCAGGTTACAAGCACTCAACAAAAGGAACTAATCAGTTTGTAATTAACTGAGGACATGGTACCCTGTGTCCCCAGTTATGAATGAACAGGAAGTGCTCTACATCACTTCCTGTTCATTCACCATTGTGGACATAGTATCAGTTACTATCTCCTCAGTTTATGAATGGACAGGAACGCTCAGTATAGAGGCTTCCTGTTCATTCATAACAGGGGCTGCAGAAAAAGAGATTAAGGACTCTGTGTCCTCAATCTCTTTTTCTATTTTAAAAATGAAATATCAGGGGTTTAGATCTCTAATATTTCCTGACAGTAAAGTAAAAAATAAAGAAAGAAAACTTTAAAAAGGTTGGAAAAAAATAAGTAATTTGGGGCTTTGGCCTGCATCCCTAGAAAAAAATAGTGCATGCATTCATTGTTTTCCCCCGGACTGCACTGGTGTGAACAGAGCCCAGAAATATCACAGGAACACAGTTTAGGTGCGGACAAAAAAAACAACAAAGAACCTTTTTGGTCCGGATATGGTGTGAACAAACCCCTAGACATAAATACCAAAGCAACTGAGAGTACCACACCTGAAAAAAAAAATCCCTCCCAACTTTATTGAACACTACAGGCAGAGTTAAGAACAGCAGCTGTGTTAGCAATGGTTTCCTATGCGTCTTTTGACATCACCTCTGAAAATCCATCTTAAAACAAAAAAACAAAAACAAACAGAAAAAAGACAAAAGTCTGCCATCGGACAGAAACAAAATGAGGATACTAAGAACGGGATCTTTGCATGGCGAAATTTCATTCCTCGGGGGAGGGAACATAAAAAAACCTAATTGGAGGCGGAGGTCAATGAAAACAAAATGTGAGCAGAGAGTTAAAAGGGAGCGCTAGTATACACGCACACAGCCCTAATACTAGAGGAGATCTCTGCAGAGGAGAGCGAGCATTTCAAAATGAAAAATGATAAAAAGGACGGACACATTCAGAACATGCTCCAAGGAAAGTGATAAAAAATAAACCGCAGAGGTAGGAGGATGGGAGATGGCGAGGAGATTAAAAAGTCCAGCTTAACGGAATCTGACGACAAACACAGACTGTCCCGAGTCCAGCAAATTAATTCACATTTACATCTGCACATCCTGACCCTCCGTCCGTGGATATGCAACAGAGTCCGGCCACCCTGCACAGTAACAGATCAACAAGAACAGGGAGCACCCAGCCACCACCTCCGGAGAGCCAGGCCTGGCTTAGTGCTTTGTACATGAAACCGAGCTACAGTTTAACATTTTCTCTTCAGTATCCATTCCAGACCGCAGAACGGTCATCCAGCATTTGATGATCCAGCGGCCTCTGTTAGCCTGCAACCTCACCGATACCCAGCCTTTAGGAAACGGAAAACACGGGAGGGGGGTAAAGGGAGACTTAAAAAGCCGTAGAGGGTTACGGTGCGGGTTTTTTTGTGG
>NW_017307618.1:60178-80449 GCF_000935625.1 Nanorana parkeri
CTCCACACATGGAAGATAAATTTACATTTTAAAATTTGCATTTCATAATCCTTAGACAAGAAAAAAAAAAAAAAAGATTTGATAAATAATTTACATGTACCCGTCACCTTCGCACACAGAGGCAGCCCGTGTAAAAGCTAAAATCCATGACTCTGACATTCCTGGTATTGTAAGGCAGAGCAGCAAAATGACCGACAATGGAAGTTCTCATCCCCTATACTGTCCTGTATGCCTGTACCGGCCTTGAAGTGACACCAAACTCAGGAGGAAAATCTTAAAAATACATTCAAGTTCCTCAACTATGAACAAAAATGTATCTTGTGTATCAGTCGGCTGTAGATCCTCCAATCATCTCTGAATTGGTGCTGCCACTGTCCTTACTTCTGGAGGGGGGCTACTTTTGTTCCCCATGGTCCCTGTGTGTGTTAAGTAGTCGTCGCTCCAAGCTCACTCCCGTGATGGACTACAATCTCATGTTAAGATTTGTATTGGAGTTGTAGTCCATCACCGGAGCGAGCTTGGAGCGGTGACTACTTTACAACACACACAGGGACCATGGGGAACAATAGTAGCCCCTCTCCAGAAGGAAGGACAGTGGCAGCACCAATTCAGAGATGATTGGAGGATCTACAGCCGACTGATACACAAATAAGATCCAGTATTGTTAATAGTTGAGGAACTTGAATGTATTTTTAAGATTTAACTCCGGAGTTTAGTTTTTACTGTGAAAGCCCAACTCCAGCCAAAACTATCCTTTTCCTGTTTTTAGGTGACCACACACGCAGAGATTTGTGATTGAGCGATCACAAACCAGTGATTACAATATCGCACGATGCAATACACATGGGTATTTCTTCAGAATTTTGGAATCAAAATGTTAATATTAAAGCAGAAGTCTTGGATACAAATGTTCTTATCCCTAGCAGTGGGGCCGCCCCAGCACAGCAAAGGTGATGTGCTTTGTCTAGGTTCAAAAATAAAAAGATATATTCAGCCGATGCTGCAAAGCGGCTTTCCCTTAGCCAGGTCCCTTCCGCAGTCTCTGGGTGTCCTCACCTCCAGTACTGTGTATGGGCTGTGATGACTCCGGGACCTTAGACTCCCGCAGAGGAGAAGAAGAAGCAAGACAGAAGGGATCGGTCTAAGCAAGCCGGCTCTGAGGTTCGGGTGAGTAGAAGTGTTATTTTTGAACCTGGACAAAAAGGAGCACCTTATCCTTGCAGTGCGGTACTGCCCCCACACTGCAAGGGTTAAGATTTTTTTTTTTTTACCTGGAGTTCTGCTTCAAATCGATGGCGGCCACACACTGATCTGAGAGTGTTCGCAAACAAGCGTTTTCGTTACCAATTAAAATGAACACTTGCACCACTAGTTGAAAATATCAGAAAAATCTAATAAAAACGATCATTGAATCCATCGATATGATCAGTTCCCCGACACACATGCAGATATTTATCTGATCGATCAGAAGTGATTGGCAAACTTTCGACATCTGAAAGCTCACTAATTTGATGGGATGGAGGGTCTGCGGTTTACGATTCTTATTAAATTCAATCGTTTAGTCTCATCGAATGATCAATACGCATGTGGTCACCTCTGGATAGACTTGGGAAGAGATAATACTTCTATCCAGCTTTTATTGCTGCCTGTGACTCCCTTAAGGAAATGTCATCTCACTTCCAGCCCCTGTGACAGCGCACAAGTGATTAGGGATCGGTTGTCACAGACAGAGGTTGTCCTCCTTCCCATTTTAATAAAATCAATGATTGCTTCCTACTTTCTCTCGGAACAGGACGCCATTTTAATTTTTCTTGTGGGGTCACAGCCTGCAATCACCCCAATAGAGACAGACTGCAGAAATTAAGATTTTGCAGGAGTTGGGCTTTAAGTGTTGAATGGTAAATGTAGAGCTATAGCCAACAGCCTGAAGATGGCAGACAGCAGGACATGGCCTGCACCATTCCTCCATAGCAGCTGAACATATCCCGCTGCATACAATGGTTACTTACGAGAGCCGATACAAGCATAAGGAGCTAGACAGATGGAATTTTGCTGCCCTACACTACATCATTACATCCAAAAGACCAGGGGCAGGCAATGCTTGTACTCCAGCTGTGCTGAAACTACAAATTTCATCTTACCTCTTACTCAGAGTCATGGCTGTGACTGTCAGAGTCTTGCAATGCCTCGTGAGACTTGTAGTTACATAACAGATGGAGTGCTGAGGTTTCCTACCCCAGCCATGGATAGAACTATCAAATCACTGTAACTTCAGGTGACATCACTTCAGGGAAGGCCATATGACAGCTTTCCTTCCAGGGATAGTCCCAGCATGCAAATCTCCGACTGAGCTCACCACAGCCAACAGGAAACACACTGGTCCCGTCACACATGTATCCGTCCATTACAAGATGAACAGACACCTCGGCCATCACTCTACTGGTATGAAAAGCTGTCATGTGACCGCAGCCTTAACGCAAACCTACTCTCAGAAACATACAGGCTGCAACGGGTGACCTCTCCTTAGGACAATGCTAACTGCTTGCTACCTACATGCTAACACAAAGGCTTCAATTAGAACTTCCCTTGCGACTTGCTTCTTTCAGGTCAGTCTGCAATGGCAGCCTACATAGTTCTCAGTCTGGCCTTCCTTCAGTTCAATCTGTAGTACAAAAAATAAAATGGAAAGAAATACTTTGAAAGGAAAGACGGTCCCAGGCACTAACTACATCTCCAACCTAGGTGCTCCACTTTCCTCCTGCATCTCTGGAAATTCCAGGAAGCTCCCTACAAACCTCACAAGAAATCCTTTCTTCACAGCAAGATGCCTTAAGTAGCCCCAGGCATGCCGGAGACTTCCTGTACTGCACTATCCGCGGGGTGGCATGAAGATACCGCTAAAAGGCCGGCTCTGAAGCTGCAGGTTTTAAACATGGGCTGGTGGGGGGAACCCTGTGGGGGGCCCCACATCTATGGGGAGTATGTATCTGTGCACAGAGATCAGATGGCACTAAAACCAACAGGGCAGGAAGGTGCTAATCCTATGTAAAGCAATCCTCTGGCCGGGTCATTGGCAATTAGCCATTTACACAGCCTTAAATAAGCTTTAAAGCCCAGCTACACCTTCAGTTTAAACATACTGAACATAGTCCAGGGGCATCACAACAAAATGGTGTGCAATGCCCAACAGTGCATTTTCTTCAGAACAGAAAAGCCTGTCCCTTGCCAGCATGCTGCAGAGAGAGACACTCTTGCTCTCTATGGGGAAGCAGTGGTCTCTATGCAGAGGTCCAACATGTTCCATCAGAGCTAGAGCTCTCCAATCAGGAGGGAGCATGAGCTTTGCTGATTGCATAGGTATAGGTCTAACTCAGCAGGGGGGGTGTTAAACCTCAGCAGAGACACCACTGCATTTCACACAGGCAGCCAAGGGTCCTTCTAGACAGCATGCTGGCCGGGGACAGGCTTTTCTTTTCTGAAGCCATCGTTTCGCTGATCTTTTGGATTAATTTATGAAACTTTAATAAACATTTATTGAATGAAATAAGAATATAGAACACGTTTGACTGTCCAGAGCCTGCCCGCAGTTTTACTTTAGCGGTATCCCCAGCACCCTATAGCCTTATACGCCTGCTTCCTTTCAAAGTGTTCCTTTTAATACTACAGGTACAGTGAAAAAAAAACAAAGTGATGTCACCGATTCACATTCAACCAACGGACTACAATCTATTTTTTTGTTTTTTAAATGGCTTCCTCTAGAGATTGAGGTGACGCAGTACAGCATTTCACCGACAAAAGTATTTACAATTTTGACGTTTCTCCCAGCTAAGAAAACCTTCAATTTAATCGTAATGGTTTAAAAACTGTAATGTCTACATTACAGCGAGAATGACGGGCTCCCTTTTCTTCCAAAGTCCCACAACTGGTACACAAAGTCAACATGCAATGTCTTAACACCAGGAATGGGAAGGGGGTCAAAGGACAGAGACATGATACATTGATTCCAGAGCCCAAACTGATAACATGGGAAGGAACGACTACTGCAATTTTAAAGGGGTGGGGTGGTCGATTCGCATTCTGCTTCCCAGAGAAGACAAAGCAGCAGCTGTAAGTAAACAAAAGAATTCCCTAGCAAGTGATAATGTTACGCCCCCCTTGCCCTGAGGAAATGAAGGGTAACATGAAGCACAGTGCTAGTAAAACCTCCTCCACCCTCACCTGCCCTAACGGTTGTAATACTAATTCATAGCAATGCCCGGGGGTTTTGGGGGAGAGGGCACCCAACACAATAGTCCACATACGACACCCGTGCAGGCTCAATGCAATGATCTGGCTTTCTTGATAACATAAGCAGCGCCCAACGCTATCCTTAATATTCCTTTTTTTTTTTGGACAACGCTTTTTTTTTGTAGTATTTCATTAAAAAAAAAAATTTTACAAGTCCATTTTCAAGAAAGCAAAGTGTCTTGCTTTGCGTTATGGTACAAATGGGAGAAAGGGAATAACATGGGAAAAACACAAAGCAGAGAGTCAGTTTTGGAGAGAGAGGACAGAGGAGGAGCGAGAAGAGGATTGGGTGGGGCAGGAGCAGCCGAGGTCGCAAGGGAGGAGTGAGCAGTTTCTAGCTCCCATAATGCATTGTGTTGGTGTTGATAGACATGGGAGAAGCCATAGAGATGGCTGGGCCACCCATAGTGAACTGGTTGTTGACTGGGTAGTGGCCGGTAGCGTTGGAACCAGCTTGTCCTGAGGCCGATCCTAGAAGAGAGAAGAGACAGGAGTTTTCACCATGGCTTTTTGAAAGGTTTATAGGCATAGCAATGCCTAGATCTTCTACAACGCACGTCAGAACCTCACCTTGGACGATGCCTGTACTCATGATGGATCCCATCCTGGAGTGCGTGTGATTAACAATTCCTGTGTTAGCTGCAAGGAAACGGGGGAGGAGGTGGGAGTGGAAACGGGTGACGTTATAGGAAACATTGCCTACAGACATTACTTGGAAGTAGTCTAGTAAAAGTGAGGGAAATTAGTAATACAAAATACGACAGTTATAAACGAATGGTGGCGTTGCCCACAACAGCCAAATTCTACTCTACGTCTACAGTGCAACTGGGAAACTAACCTCAACCCTAATCGTTGCACAGCTTGGCATGCAGCGTCCCAAACATCACAAGAAAAGCTTATGTAAACTTCAAAAATGTCTTAGCTTGAGCTTCTCGTTGACTTGAATGGATTGCTGCTCAAGTCCAAGACATAGGCCGACTCCAATGGAGTGCAGTCGTGGAAATTTTGGCGGTCAAATTGTCAAGCATTTTGGAGGGCACGGAAATGGTTGCATGCTATGGGCAATAACACATCATCTACATACACTATAAGGCCCAAAGGAGTTTAAACACATGACCATCACACATACATTAGCTTGCTGGACATTCTATTCTTAGAGACGGGTAATATGCAGTTGCCCCCCTCCCCACCTTTGTGACCTCCAATCTTCTGGGAAGGCTTTCTAGAAGTACCCGAGTCCACGTATGTTCTTTTGCCACAGATTCCCACAGACACACTCCAAGGTTTTCTGGAAAGCCTTCCCAGAAGACCTTGGAGTGTGTCTGTGGGAATCTGTGGCAAAAGAACATACGTGGACTCGGGTACCGATGTTTAATGAGAAGACCTGGATCTCATTCGGTGTTTCAAGTCATCCCAAAGGTGCTCAGTAGAGTTGAGGTCAGAGATCTGCACAGGCCACTTCATGTCCCTCACACCAAACTCAAGCCATGTCTTTGTGGAGTTGGCTTTGTACATAGGGGCACAGTCTTGCTGAAGCAGAAAAGGTCCTTCACCAAACTGTCACCACAAGGTCGTAAGAGCACAATGATCTAAAATGTCACGGGAAGCTGTAGAATTAACAGTCCCCTTCATTTGGAAACACCTGAACTAAATCAACTGGTGGGGACTCCACATTCCTTTGGCGGTGCTCTGGTCAGGTGTTTGCAATCTGTGGCCATATAGTGTTCATAGCTCCTTAAATAAAACAATCCCTGAAATATCACCAATGACAAGGCAGGACGTCATCTACATTGCCTTCTACCTCTCAGCTCTTATGTCTAGTTAGGAACATTTCTCATTTTGCACCAAAAGATGGGAGGTCTGCACATTTTTCACAAAACCATTGCGCCCAAGAACATGCTATTTTCTTAATCTGTTACTCAGACTACTTTCAATTCATGGCATGTATGATAAAAGGGGCTGTCCCCTTCTTTGTAAGAAAGAAGGAACAGTCCGTAGCCAACATCTACCCGCGCGTCCAAAATTAAAATTGTGTTTAGGAGAGGCCTCAGCCAGGGATCCTCAGGCACGTGTTTTGAAGATCTTCAGTAGTAGGACCATCCAGGGAAAATACTGATCCAGGAAGTTAGAGTGACAACAAGATTCTTTCGTATGTGTGCACGACACACTGAGGACAAAATGAGGAGAACCAATCAAACCTGGAGCAGCTTTGCATGACGACCAACCAGCTTCTAGATTTCATTTTCAAATCCTAACTAAATGAACAAACTAAGGAGAGGAGCTGATTAGTTGCCATGGCCAACTGCTTCAGTTTTGACAAATTCCCCCCAATGTGCCTGCGCTGAATAGAAACCTCAGCTGACACAGCTTAACGTGACACTAAACTCAGGAGTTAAATCTTAAAAATGCATTCAGGTACCTGAACTATGAACAGAAATGTCTCTTATTTGTGTATCACTCGGCTGTAGATCCTCAAACCATCTCTGAATTGGTGCTGACACGGTCCTTCCTTCTGGGGGGGGGGGCTACTTTTGTTCCCCATGGTCCCTGTGTGTTGTAAGGACGTCACGGCTCCCACCCTGCTCCCGGGACGGACAACAATCTCAATACAAATCAGTAAACTAAACATGAGAGATTGTAGTCCATCACAGGAGCGGTGACTACTAGTAGCCCCCCTCCAGAAGGAAGGACAGTGTCAGCACCAATTCAGAGATGATTGGAGGATCTACAGCCGAGTGATACACAAATAAGAGACATTTTTGTTAATGGTTAAGGTAGTTGATTGTATTTTGAAGGTTTCACTCCTGAGTTTAGTGTCATAACCTTAAATGCTGTGTACAGAACGTTTGCTAACCCCAACTTCTCTGGGCAGAATTAAAGAGGTCCAGTACTGGTGAGTGTGAGAAAGAGGCTTCATTTAAAGGGCACTCAAAGGCTCAAAACAAATGACCTGTTACAAGTACCAGAGGAGCCACCAAGTGTCAAGTCCACCTCAAACAGATATTCATGTTGTTGGCGGACACGGATTGTCTGAATTACACCCCTGGCTTTTTATATCTCTAAGAAGCTCCAGCTGAAATGTGTCCCCACACACAGTCCATTGCTATGTGCACCCCTGCCACTTATCCTGCATGAAGTGGAACCTCCTAACAGTAACTGGGGCGAGCTGGTGAACAGATGCCGAGCGCTCATGGCAGGAGACACAAAAGGTATACAAGAAGCCAGAGGGTGATAAAGTCAGAGGTGGATTGTTACTTGAAAAGTTCAGTTACCTAACCCGTCAGAGACCTGAAACAATGAGGCTCAACAGGAACAAAGGAATAAAAATACAGAGCCAAACAAAACACTGGGCCTCATGCATAAAAAGTGTTTAAGTTGTCCTGTGTCTTAGGCCCTGTGCAGAATCAGACGTAGTCCCGGGGCCCCAGAATATGCAAGAAATAAATAAATGTCTGTTGCCTGAAAGCTGTACAAAAAGCCAAATACCAGCACAAAAATGTTTTACTACTTTTGGCTACAAAGGGTTAGAACCTCTGCCACATTTTACATTCCATAGAAAACCGGCGCTTCAAATGAGATCAGTCCAATAATATTCGCTTATTCCCAAAAAGACATAAAAACAGTCAAATTTGACGTGTTTCAGGCCCTCAACTGAGCCTTAGTGTTCATGTCACGACTAAGAAAAGAAGCGGTCACTAGTACTCCAGTATGCTGATCAATACACATTTATTGACACATGCTCAATGTTTTGGGGGCCACCAGGGTTCTTCAGGCAAAACAGTGATGATCAGTGACTGGAGTGCCAGTGACCCCTTCCTTTCCGATACTGAGCGGCGCCATCCATTTGCCATTGGAGCACCCACCTATTCCTGAAGAGACTTACCGGTCAGGAGTGCGATGGGACTGACACGCCACGACTAAAGCTCAGGTGTTGGGCCGAAATGTGTCAAAAGTTTGACAGTTTTTATGCCTTTTCGGGAATAAGTGGATGTAATTGGACTGATCCCGTTTTAAGGTGCCGGTTTTGTAGGGACTTTTAGATTCAAGGCTTAGGCAGAAGCTTCATCTAATACTGAGGTCCCAATAGCGGGAGTGGATGTGTGACAGTTGAGCCGCTCCACTTCTCTTATCTTTGCCACATTTTAATTTAGTCCTTGTCCCCGTTGAGATATTAAAGTTCCTCTTACTTTGAGGACAGCTGGACAGGAAGCGAGGGGAAATCTCCCTCATGGGGACACTAACTACAATTAAATTGGGACACCGGTTGGAACCCTTCCTTACGCTAACGTCACAATTGCCAATTTGAAGATGATTCTCTCAGACACTTTAATAAATAAGGCCCAATGTTGGTGTTAGAGGACATCCCATCCCCGCCCCTACAAAGGCTCCTGAACCTAAAACAGTATACCGGACTATACTACCCTACTCTATACACTTGGACAATTGGAGGAACTCTGGCATAAGTATATTGCAAACATCGCGCTACAATGGTCTAGGTATTAGTCTCATGTATTGGTCAATGGGTGAGTCAGTGGACATGAGGATTAGTTGTAAGATGAGGTTATTTGTGGAATGGTTAACGATTGCCTGGTGGCAAATTTGTATTAAGTGGAGGCTGCTATTAGAAAGGACTCTTTTTTTAAGCATACTAGCCTGCAGGTTTGTGTTACATACAAGAAAATATTGATGAATACAAATTCAATCACTACAGTGTATTTCATCATAAAGTATTATTAACCCCTTCATGACTGAGCTAGTTTTCAGGTTCTGTTCATAAATGACTGACACATTTTTTACATTTTTGCTGTGTGATTCTTCCACAGCAGTAATATACTTTCTTACTAAATGTACCCACAAAGTAACACTGTCACTTTAAGAGTTAATTGCTAACTGCTATAACGTGCATGTGCCAGCTTTCATTTGCCAGAATGCTGAGCTGATTGGGCAAAGCGTTGACATATCATGGTAGTTACAGAAATTGCCAGGCCCCTGCCTACCTCCAATGGATCCCTACTGGCCAGTGAGCGATCACAATGATGAGTCCATGGGAATGTGTGGGCGAGCTCTGTGACTACCTGGAAGTGTCAAAGCTTTGCCTGTTCAGAATGACCCGGCAATCGACTGAAGGAGCAGCGAACACTGCTGCTGGTATGTGTAGGGACCTCTAGGGGTCGGCACGTCTTACCTGCAAGGAGTTTTGTTTTTATAATGACGGTCACTTTAATGGCTAATGCCACTCAGTGTTCTAGTTTATTGTGTGCGTGCCGGTGGGCCGATTCACATGCTGGCTTCTTAAAATGCAAAAACAAGATCTCTCCATTGCTTTTTCTTTTAGGTCCTTGCCCTGCCATAGTCATTGTCTGTCCATAAGGACCATAGAAATTAATACTTGCCATAAAGTTAAAGCCAACCTGTGGGCACCATGTATATGGAGGAGAGAAGTACTCACCTCAAATATTTTTCTTTTAGGCCCCATTCACACCTGACCGTTTTGTAGCGCGTCCTACGCTCGATGAACGCTCTACAAAACGGTCAAAAAAATAAATAGCATTGTAGTCAATGGTATCGTTCCCACCTGTCCGTATTTCCGCCCGTCCCGAACGCACTACAAAACGGCCCACGCATGAAAAGGTCCCGGAGCGTTTTTTGCTGCGTATTGGTCCGTTTTGTAGGGCGTTTTCCATTTGTATACTGCCAAGTAGCCTTTGGAATCGCGCGACTTTTTTACCGCGAATCGCGGTAAAAAAACGCGCGACAGACGCGCATATTACAATACGCATAGGTGTGAATGGGGCCTAAGAGTTCCAGGCACGGCCCCAATCCAACACTTCTGGTTGTGTCAGATAGGGTGCCCCACACACTTGGTGCCATGTTTCCTCCCGCTGGCCGCTACCTCACGACAGGACAGCAGCCGTCAAGGAAAACTCAGCAGCCAGTGCCTGATAGCATCAGTGCCTGGTAATCTTAATAGAATAAATTGCCTTAAAACCCCTGGAGAGGGGAGTATTTCTCTGTTTCTTTTGCAGTGCACCCATAGGCAACAGTGCTGATGTGTGGGGACCTTGTGGTGCCTGCACCGTAGCACTATTACCTTCGAAATGTTCTAGGCCGAGTATGGGGTTAAGGTTTAACACATTTGGCTACAGCAGGCGCTGATAACACTCAGATGTAGAAATCCAGTGAGCAGTTATCAGCTCTGCAGTAGAATAGAAACCATTAGGAAGCCAACTCACCAGCATCCAATCATTTGTAAAGATTAGCCCTGGATGGGCAATGCTTTTAAATGAATGGATGAGGCTGATATGCAGCCAATGGGTGACAGGGTTAAAGATCTGACAATTTATGGACATGGTTAAATGTTTACCCCCTTCTGTGGTAGTGGGTTATAGTGACATGTTAATGATGAGTGTGACAAGTGATTATTTGTGTGTCCTGGCTAATGAACTATAACGAATGATATCTTAAACATGGCAACTTCTAATGATTGCTCACAGATGATTCTGGAGAATGTGTATGTTCAGTGCTGTTAATGGGTCAGTGTAAACACATGGAGATGCAGCTACACAGTTATCAGATTAGTCCCTTCGGAATGAGTTTAGTGAAATGAATTGATTCAGAGATGGGGTTAATAAATAGCCTCTACGAGGAACTAGAAGACCCTTCTCTAAAACTTATGCCCATCCCGACATCTACAAGCAGCTTAGCGTTATGATGCACAGCTGGCTGGCAAGCCCAAAGCAGTGTCAGGGGGCTGGGGAATCATGGGGAAGAAGCATTTATGAGAGAATGGAGATTATGGTATTACTAGAGGTTCCGTGTGTCAGGTCTTGGGGTCCCGGATGCGGAGACGCAGAACACGAGGTTGCAGACTGCTCACCTAGAGGGATGAGGTTACTGTGGCTGATGCCTGAGCTTCCACCCATAACACTGCTGAGATCATACGCCGTGGGCATTCCTAGCAAAAAAAACAAAAAAAACGTAAGAGACACTCAAACCCACTCTATACCTGAAGTGGATCCATCATTAATTCACATAACACATCAATGGATGGGTAATAGACAACCTGTAGTGTCTGCTCTTAGGAAGGAATTTCATTTGAAAAGATTCAAAATCAGTACAGGTCTGGCACCAAACAAATAATCCCCGGCCTGCATTAGGTGATGAGCTCACCTCATATAAAGCTGAAGTCCTAACTAAACAAGTATCGTCCAAACACAATGAAGGGAATTCATCAAAACTGGAGCAGACGGAATATGGAGCAGATGTGCAGAACAATCAGCCTCCTTCATTCTCAAAATCTTAAACTGACCAAACTGAAGAGAGAAGCTGATTGGTTGCCAGGCACAGCTGCTCCAGATTTTGATAAATTCCCTGTACAATCTTAAATCTTGGTTTCCCGTGTGCGCGTTTTGCTCTTTTAGTTCTGTGCAGTAACCCAATAAAGAACCAAGGTCTGCACTTTGTCTGTAGACAAGAGCTTCCTAAAATAAAGACAGGTCACAGCTGCCCCTCCCCCCCTCAGCTCTGCTCAGGTTATGTACAATGATATCACGGTTACTTTTACAAAAGAAAACATGGCTTTGCAAAGGTTTCCAATCCACACAAAGATTTAATTTCCTTCACAGCCACTGACTAATATAATGGAATAGAAAAAAAACAAAAAAATAACATTGGTGCTGGGAAATCAGCTTTCAAGTGACACTAAACTCAGGAGTTACATCTTAAAGCGTTCAAGTACCCTAACTATTAACAATACTGGACATTATTTGTGTATGACTCGGCTGTAGATCCTCAAATCATCTCTGAATTGGTGCCGACACTGTCCTTCCTTCTGGAGGGTGGCTACTATTGTTCCCCATGGTCCCTGTGTGTGTTGTAAAGCAGCCACTGCTCCAAGCTCACTCCTGTGATAGACTACAATCTCATGTTTACTAATGTGTATTGAGATTGTAGTCCATCCCGGGAGTGAGCTTGCAGCGGTGACTACTTTACAACACACACAGGGACCATGGGGAACAAAAGAAACCCCCCTCCAGAAGGAAGGACAGTGTCAGCACCAATTCAGAGATGATTTGAGGATCTACAGCCGAGTGATACACAAATCAGGTACATTTTTAATAATATTTAGGGTACCTAAATGCATTTTTAAGATTGAACTCCTGAGTTTAGAGTCACTTTAAGCAGCTCTCCGTTTCACAACCCAAAAATTAATAGGTTATATGTGTTAATATGAACGTTCTTTTCCAGCCTTCGGATAGCACTGCTCCTTTCTTTGTGTACAGAGCACTAGAAAGTATTCATGTGTAAAAAAAAAATAATAATTACAATGTGCGATTAAAAATAGTTGTGTATAAAGTCATCAAAAATGCTATTTTTTCAAACATTAGCCCATTTGGCAACTTAAAAATAAAACCTGATTAGGGTATTTATTACAAGTGTCCTTGAATAGTGTAAAAATGTAAGCAGACAAATTCGATTTATTGTGAAGGTAACCAGCACATAGAGATGCTACGAAATTTGGTCTGGAAATCTAGGCTTTGATGACTTCTGCTCAAGAAGGTGTTAGAGAACTATGGGGTCAGGGCTTTTCCCCATAGTTCTCCTAAGGGTAACGGGAGGACACAAACTAGCGTCCTCCCGTCACCCAAAGCTCAGTATACCGCGAGCTACAGCTCGCGGTATACTGAGACGCCACAGCCGGGACGGATCCCGACATTACTGTCGAGATCCACCCAGCTGAGGGATTGACAGCTGGCTCTGCCTATCTAGAGGCAGAGCCAGCTGTGCCCACCCCCTACCCCGTCCGTTCCGCCAGTCAGCGCTGGAGGATCGGACAGGGGAGGGTGAATCCCTGCAGGGAGCCATGAGTGACAGTCACGGCTCTCTGCAGGGATAGATCGAGAAGTGAGCGAGCGCATGCGTTTGCTCACTTCCTGATCCATTGAGCCAACGTGACAGTTTCCTTGTCACAGGTCGGCTAGAACTATGAGGCTGAGCAAGTTTCACTTGCCTCATAGTTCTCCTTTAAGGATTTAATTTCAATGACAGCTGGAATCACATGAACAGACATGAAAAAAAATCCCCAATAGGAACCACACACTCTCTTTTATATCAATAATGCAGATACAATAGGAGCAGCAACTTGTTTGCCAGGAAAATCCAGCCCTCCCTCCCTCCCTCCGCTCCTCCCCACACCCTTCGCCATAAAGCATTTGGTCCAGTTTGGTTCCGACTCCCCGCACTCACCTCCCATGGCCATTCCTGTGTTCATGGTGTACGCCCCTGCTGTGTTCCACATATTGTCAGAGGGGGAGCTGTAGTGTGAACCAGGAGGAGGGGACGGCGTTGAGCCAGTGTACCTGGAAGACTCATGATGATCAGATGCTTGGCTGCTAGTATGCACACACATTTAACACAACATGAGTAAAACTGAATTTGCATGCAGTCGTAAAAATCTGACAAACAATTATTTAGAATCAAATTTAAAAAGCAGTAGAAATGCAGTTGTTTGCTATTTCATCTTCTAATGTACAACTAACCTCACTTTAATCACATGACATATGGAAAATTACAGATAATCAATCTTTCTGCTCATTTAACCCCTTAAGGACCTTTCGCTGCCAAGCCCTTTTCCCCCCGTTTATGTTATAATCCACATTTTGGCCCTAAAAATTACTTTAAACCCCCAAACATTATATATTTTATGAAAGCCAAGAAACAAATGGCTTCAGTTGCAAATGTTTATGTTGCATGATATTAGCGCAACTTTATATCAAACCCAAATATTTAGTACAAAATGCACTTGAGTTATATTCAATGCCTCAAAACACAATATAATGCCCATTTATTTCATAAAATATAAAAGATGAGATTACGTCGAGTAACCCAACATGCCCAGGTAAAAAATTGTGTGCATCTGTGAGACTGCGACAAAATTCTGTACCCCAAAAACGCCAATAGACGTTTGAAGAGCCCCCACAGGTCATCAGCATAATATTGGCCCTAGAATTATTGCTCTCACTCTGGTGTGCGCGGCGATACCCAACATGTGTACTGCGATTGACATTTTTGTACATAGGCGCACCCGACACGTGTTTACGTAAATACACGGGTGCTCAAGGGGGCCTTTAAAAAATATTTTATTTTCATATTTTCTTTTTAAACGTGAATTGCCAATACATAATGGGACTTACAAGCCCATGTGATAGCATATTGCCAGTGACAGGTAATCTTTAAGGTGATACTGGGGGTCCAAAAGATCCCTAGTATCACCTTTAAACTTTAAATAAGCAATTGAGGTGCAGATCGCACTTCAATAGCTTATTGCTGGGCTTCAGGAGCCCAGCAATGACAGTTCAGGGACTGGAAGTGATGCAATACACGTCGCTCCCTGTCCCATAGAACGGGGAGGAGATCGGTGAACGGACGTTCGCTGCTCTCCACACCAGCTTCCCGTCGTCACCCGAGATGCACTTTACCGGCCCGTAGAAGCGATCTGACGGCAGCTGAGCCGTCAGAATCGCTTCTATTGTAAAGCCAACAGCTGGCATTACAAATGTAAACAAGAGTCCCGGCGGCTAAATGGGCCTGCTGCCAGTGATGTTCTATGTACGTCACTGGTCGCTAAGGGGTTAAACTGATGAATAAGTAGCTCTGCTGAAAGAATATGACTGCTCTGTGATAATCTAAATGTGGCCAGCAGGATCAAGAGCAGCAGATAAGACTCCTGTCTCTGTTCTAGGGATTCCTGCAACAATATAACCCAAGATACAGAAAATTCTCCCTTTTCTATTCTGCCAAGTTCAGCACTTCTAAAAACCACTAAAAGCTCGTTATCGAAGCGATACCCACCTAAAGAACGGGTTCTTCAGATCCAGCAGATTACTAGACTTGGATCCAGTCTGATCCACCTGAGCAACAATACTGATATCGTAACTTTGCCTGTAAGAAAGCGAGGAAACAATATAATGCTACAACCAGAAAAGGAGAAAAATGGCAGCACAGCCATTGTGCAGGCCGGGGACCGGGAAGGCTGCAGATAGGCCCACCTTTTGTTAGCAATAAGCTGGACTGTCCCAGATAATGTGTCTCCAGCTTTGGTGAAGAGGGGCGACTGTAGAAGGCAGCGGACCTGGTACCAGTGAGTGAGGGGCTCAGTGGGGGCTGTGGAAAGCCAGACAGTCATCCTGAAGAATAAAAAATAGATGATGTGATAAAACTAGATAACTGAACAACTGACCAAGCAATATCTTGAAGTATAGGGATAACTTTACAGTTTTGAAACTGACCCGAGTGAAAAGCAGGTATTTAAATGTGTATCCAACTTCCAGATCACCTTAAAATGACATTAGTCAAAAAAATGTTTTCCCTCCCCCCAATGTTAATGTTAGCACTTACCTTAAATGATGTCTCTTAATCCGATCTTTCCTGATGTTTTCATCTGTCCCTCCAGCGCTGCTGCGGGTCTCCGATCCAGCGCCGACTCCTCTGTACTTGCTGGTACTTCCTGGCCCACGGTGTCTGCATGCGGGTGCACGCTGTCCATATACTTACCTTGAATCTCTCCTTGTCTCTCGGCCGAAAATCCAAACTGCATATGCGCCCGCCCCAAGATGCTTTGCAGCCGCTGGAGCAGTTTCTGACAGGAGCGCGCGGCGAAGACGGGGTAAGTTTAAACCGCTGTTAAAGCGGGTTATTTTTTTTAAAAACTTTTTGCATGCATCTACTGCTTGCTAGCAGTAGATATATGCAAAAAAAACCCCAAAAAACGGAGGTTTTAGAAACCCTTTAACCCTTTCGCTGCCAAGCCCTCCGGAACATTTTTCAAATCAGCTGGCCAAGCCATTTTTGAATTTTCTGCAATTTTTTCCTATTGGTTTGATTTTCAAAGTTCTACTATAAGCTGATGGTCGCTAAAGCGACCATCAGCTTATAGTAGAACTGTAAATGCCAGGTCTGTACGACGTACTGAGCTGGCCAGCTGGAAGCACTTTTGTAGCTCCGTACGACGTACGTCCTTGGCAGCGAAAGGGTTAAAGCCAAACTCCGGGATCATTTTTACTCGGCAATGTGTGTGTAAATCATCATTAAAAAGCTGTATATGTGGAGGGCTGCTGCAAACTATAAAAATCTCGATTAGAATATCGTGCAAAGTTCATTTATTTCACTAATGCAACTTAAAAAGGTGAAACTAATATATGAGAGAGACTCATTACATGCAAAGCAAGATAGTTCAAGCCGTGATTTGTCATCATTGTGATGATTATGGCTTACAGCTCATGAAAACCCCAAGAACCCCAAATCCACAACCTCAAAAAAGTAGATTATTACATGCAATCAATAAAACAAGGATTGTACGTAGAACAATATCGGACCTCTGAAAAGTACAAGCATGCATATGTACTCAGTACTTGGTTTGGGCCCCTTTTGCAGCACTTACTGCAATTACTTTTGCACGATATTCTAATTATTCGAGTTTCACCTGTATAATGCCAGGCCTACAGAGACAGAGAAGAGAGGGCAGGGGGAATGTGACATCTTCCAATCATAAAATGACTTGTACTCACTGAAAAAAATACAAGGCCTTTTGTGAATGGGCAAGTAGCGAGGATGTGACTGGAGTACCTTACTGCTAGAGTCGCATCCCTCACTCCATGCAGTGTCCGTAAGCTCAGCCTTATTTGTAGGAGACGACATGCTACAAGGTAAAGTCCTTATACTTTGTAATGGCCCTCCACATAACACCTAGCTTTTTATTGATGATTTACACACCCAATGCACGGTGTAAATTATAATTTTTCCCAGAGTTTGGTTTAAAAGCCCCCAAATCACAGGCCTAAAACTAGCACATTGTGACTGCTGGCTCTTAGAATGACTGACGCTTTATCAGAAGTCTTCCCAGATACAATGACATCATCCCGTCTTCCCTGACCAACTGAATTATTGACATTGAACTGTCAGCCAAAAAGAAAAAAAAAATCAATTCCATCTAGGGATGGATGAGATCACTGTATCCAGGCAGTGTTACTACATGGGCACACTCAGACTTCTGTGCACTTCACACCAAGCTTTGCTGCTCAGAATATTAACAAAATCCCCAAATACGCCCTTTGAAAGGCCAGTATACTCAAAGCAGATATTGCACATACATACATAGTCAGGTTGAAAAAAGACACAAGTCCATCAGGTTCAACCCATAGATACAGGTGGAACTCGGTCTTTCTTGGGCAAGCTTAAGGGGTCCAGATCATTCACATTAGAGTCTTTACATATTCTGAACAAGCAGTAAAAGCGAGATTTCATTCATCTCCGTATCTATAAGCATTGTAATTAAATTATATTTTTCAAACCTTCACAACACAAGATTTCTCTAGGAGTACAGAATCGTGGCAACCTGCCATTCACTGCAGGTAATTCTAAGCTGTTAGAAATCAGCTGACACTGACTATAAAGTCTAAGCTGTGATCTCTGAGAATTAATAAGTTCACAGTACAAGCAGCTAGATGGGCCCACGGTGGTTTGTTTTACTGCTTGTTAAGAATATGTAAATAGTTTAAAGTGAAACTAAACTCAGGAGTTCAACCAACCAGCTTCTAGCTCATTTTCAAAGCTTAACTGAACAAACTGAAGAGTGAAGCGGATTAGTCGCCATGGGCAACTGCTCCAGATGGACAAATTCCCCCCATTGTGTCTGCGCTGAACGGATACATCAGCTGACACAGCTTAACGTGACACTAAACTCAGGATTGAATTCTTAAAAACGCACTCAAGTACCTTAACTATTAACAAAAATGTCTCTTATTTGTGTGTCACTCAGCTGGAGATCGACATCTCTGAATTTGTGCCGACACTGTCCTTTTGTTCCCCATGGTCCCTGTGTGTGTTGTAAAGTAGTCACCGCTCCAAGCTCACTCATATGATGGACTACAATCTCATGTTTAGTTTACTAATCTGTATTGAGATTGTAGCCTATCACGGATGTGAGCTTGGAGCGGTGACTACTTTACAACACACACAGGGACCATGGGGAACAAAAGTAGCCACCCTCCAGAAGGAAGGACAGTGTCAGCACCAATTCAGAGATGATTTGAGAATCTACAGCCGAGTGATACACAAATAAGATACATTTTTATTAATAGTTAAAAAGGTACTTGAATGCATTTTTAGGATTGAACGCCTGAGTTTAGTGCCACTTTAATGTCCATAGTCAGGTGCACTTAAGACACCTCATCTTCAGCTTGGCTCCTACGTGCCACCACCAAGGTCTACACCTGCCACTTCTATAAACTAAATGAAAAATTCGGAGGAGTGCTACCCCAGGGAAAGCTCACCAAAGGCGAGTAAACTTATGAATATGAACAAAGACCTGGGAGATATAAAAGAAAGTCTATTGAAGAGTGTTTTTTTGTCCCCATTAGGGACCTGCACCCTAGATATTTGAGCTTTTTACTGTATTACAAAACAACGTTATCCCATTGAATTTCCTTTTTAAAACAGTTTATATCTCCAACGTACATGGATCCAATGAAAGCCACATCAAACCAGAAGGCCAGGCCATGGACCAGTCCAGATTGGAGCATGTGGAAGGAGAAGGGGATTTCTATTCTGTTGGGAGAAAAAATAGTTATAGTGAATACATACATAGGTGCAGACACAACATGATATACACAGTGATCGGAATTTATCAAAACTGGAGCAGTTGCCCATGGCAACCAATCAGCTTGTTCAGTTAAGAATTGAAAAAGAGAGAAGCTGATTGGTTGCCATGCGCAGCTGCTCCAGTTTTGATACATTCCCCTCAGTGTGCTTGGCACTGTTAAAGTAAACCTGTAATGAAGGCTATATGTGGAACTTGTTGACTGGCAAAACAGCTAGTGGATCAGTTACCATTAGTCAGAAGTCCTTAGGGTGCATACTTGTCCTGGGTCAGAGACTGAGGAGTACTAAAGCAAGACAGCCGAACATGACAGGCAACTGAATAGTATTTTCGGATGAAGATGTCAGCAATGGCAGCCTCTGCACTTCCCTCATGACAGGTTGATTTAAACATTTCAAAAGGGCAGACTTGTAAAGTGGCTCACAGCAGCAAAATCGGCAAACATGCATCAGAAAAAATGGAGGATGATTTCTGATTGGTTGCTATGGGTTACTACTTTACGGACGTGTCGTACCTGTGCAAATCGGACTCTTTGGCATCCAGGAAATTTACGGTATATTTCACAGATTTGGCCATCAGTATTCTAATGTCAAAGGTATCCTAAAAAAATAAAAATAAAACATAAATAAATGAAGACAGATGGATGGCGGGAGAAAAGCAAGAAAAACGCGAGAAATTGCAGTTCACGTACCACAACTGGTTGCTTAAAATATTCATCCACAGCGGCTCCTCGAAGTGAGGAAAGGTCTACGCCATGGAAAGACGGCTGGTACCTAAAGGGAAGGGCATAAGGCTTATTAGAACCACTGTTGGGATGGGATTACTTTCTGAATTTTGATAACAGCAATGCATAGCACAAAACTCTTCAGAGTACATAAAGCCGTTCATATCTGCCCACAAAGGAGCTAACAATCTAATGTCACCTCATCATACAATGGCTCTAAATTGGTCAGATGGTAGTTAAAGCTCCCTCACCCCCTTCCTGTAGCAGGAACCCCCAGTGGTTAAGATCCAGTGTCAGAGCTTACCTATATGGGTGACATCTGCATTTCCCACTTTACAGTGCTCTGGGCAGGAGATCGGTGGTCACTCAGGCTCCAGCGCTGCCACCTGCTTCTCCATACCCAGAAGCCCAGCCCTAAGGAGCTTACAATCTAATGTCACTTCCTCATACAATGGTTCCAAATGGTAATTAAAGCTCTCTCACCACCTTCCTGCGGCAGGAACCCACAGTGGTTAAGCTCCAGTATCAGAGCTTACCTATATGGGTGACATCTGCTCTCCCCTCCTACCCCCCCCCCATCTTCACCCCCCCCCCGGATCTTCAC
>NW_017307618.1:80541-91654 GCF_000935625.1 Nanorana parkeri
CGGATCTCCCCCCCCCCCCGGATCTTCACAGTGCTCTGGGCAGATCGGTCACTCAGGCTCCAGCGCTGTCTCTTGCTCCTCCATAACCAGAAGCCCAACCCTAAGGAATTAACCAATCCTTAGACTATCTCATAAGAACTCACCAGAAGTTGGCTTTTGTAAACTGTTCCATGTAAAGCTGCTCATCTGTGAACGGTGCTAGGTGAACGTCTCCAATAGTCGGAAACATGTTACCTGAAGAAGAGAGACATTAAAATGTCAGGCTGGAAATGCATTCGAAAGCTAAATTCCTCTACATACTCATAATTCAAGTTGAGGGGGACAGCAATGCACTGAAACATTTACTTGCAGGAAGCTGGTGCCCATCTCTGGCTGCTCCTAGTCACTCTCAGAACTCAGTACTAAGACCTTTGCAGCTGAATTTCCACCTCCTCTAACAATTTCCTCTTTAACATTTGAACTAAAGTGCATATGAACCCAAATACTAAAGTTGGATGAATGGCTCCATTTTTGCTTTGTGGAAGTATCTGTGGCAAGAGTTCTATATCTGTACGAGTAAAGGTTTCATTACTACCTGTTGATCCTGCTGCTCTCTTTATTTTTTTACTAGGGTGACCACCAGCTCTTAATTCTGCAAAAGAGAGGTCTCCGTGTGCTTTTATCCAATACCCTGCAGCCAATGCCCTCTGCTGGTTGATTGACAGCAGCTCTGACCATTTACGAGCAGAGACAGAGACTTCCTGTAAATGTAACTGCCCCTTATGTTGAACTCCTTGGCCTGTTACAATTAATAAAAAACGAATCTACCGGCCGGATCAAAGGGTAACAAAACAAAGTTACTGGAGGACCCAGAAAAACAAACACTTTTATGCCTTACCGTTGGGTTTGAGAAACTTCTTTGCATGCAGGTAACTCTCCAACATTCTCTCATTGAACAGCATGTATCCCATAGGCTCAGAGATGATCATATCCACCTGTTCAGGGAGAGACACTTCCTCCACTTTGCCTGGGATCACCACAATGCGGTCGGTTAGATTGTTACTCTTCACCAAAAGCTACAGAAGGAACACGAAACATCAGCTCAGTGGTAGTGGACAAAACAAGACTGCTTTCATATTCTAACTTGCCAAAAAGCAGCACGCGTTTTACAGATGTGAGCAATGCGGGCATTTCATCACATGTGTTCGGGAGTCCTGTCCTTGAATGATAACCACCCAAGTCATTGACATCACCAAACAAGATTGCAGATCGGGAAAATAAGAACTGCTCATCTGCACACTTGTTCCATATCAGTGACTCGCAACTACTATTGGAGAGATTTACCATCACATTCTGGAAGGTGAAACCTCTGCAACATGGACTGATACATTTTAAATTTACAAAAATTTACAGAACTCTGCAAATAAAATCTTAAACCTTTGCAGTGGGGCGCCCGCACACTGCAAGGGTTAACTGCTCGTTTGTGACAAGGGCTGAAAAAAAAAAAAAAGTTATACTCACCCAATCCTCAAAAAACAGCTTGCTGTTAGACCGGTCCTTCCAGCGTCTCTCTCCCCTCCGCTGCAGTGGTCTAAGGATCCTCAAGTCATTATGTCCAATACAGTGTACTGGACGTGAGGACACAACATCGCTGCAGCGGAGGTGGAAAGAGGCTGGAGCAAATGTTGTTGGCCCAGAGCATATTTATATTTTAGATACATTACAACTTTAAAGTTAGGCTTTTATTGCTGCCTGTGTCCTCATCTGGGAAAGTTCCCTGTACATCCGGTTCATAGAATCAAAAAAGGCAATCTCCCCACTTCTGACATGTGTCATCACCAGAAAATGTCCCCTCCCTAACAAGATCTTCCACTCTTGCTCCATAATAGGTTGCGGTCACACACACCCATCCATCACACTTGCCTGCAAAACCTCCTTTAGATTTACTTACAGTGATGCCAATCAAGGGCCCTCCCTAAAAACCATTCAGAGCATAAACAGATGCAAAGTTATCGCCAAAGGAACCTGTATAATCAGATTGTAACGTGTGTGGCCGGGCCTGTGCCATGACTACTCACCTCTGCATGCTGTGCCATGGTGCTCGCTTCCACAGCATAAACCTTGCGAGCTCCAGCCTGAACTGCAAAGAAGGACAGGATCCCTGAGCCACAGCCAACGTCTAAAACCACCTACAGAAAGAAAAGATAGGACTCGGTATTAAAATATTTCCTGATACTATCCACAGCATGGGCTACGAGCTGCTTCTACATTTACCTTATCTTTGAAGTCTGTATGGTTCTGTAGGATGGCTCGCTGGTAGGTGCCAGTCCTCACATAGTCCTGCATCATGTTCTGTTGCTGTGACAGGTAGCCATAAAACTGGGAGGAAAAAAATAAAACTCCAAATATAAAGCTACAGAAATCCAACAAACAAAACAACAAATACTTTCTAATAATTTACAAGAGCTGTTAACATATTAGAATGCATCTGACAAGACTTGCACTGTTTCTAAGGTAAGAGTGTGGAAAGAACCAGTTCCAGGACACACAAAAGGACTCAAATTCTGTCCAAGTTAAAGCAGAATTACACCCTCCTACCCCTCACAGCCAAGAAGGCGCCATCTTGGCCTCTAATTGAATTGCAGTTGCCATCCTGCTTCAAATGTGATTGGCTATGACACCCGCCATTTGAGGGCTTGAAAGTTCGGTTGAGAGCCGAAATAAGCACACTGGGAACTTTGACGGTTTGCGTGCCTTGAAAGAAACTGTTCCGGGAGACATCAAATTGGTGGGTAAAGTTCTGCTGTAAACCAGAACGTTACCCACCTAGGAAAGATTAACTGATGACTGTAAAGCCTCATTCACAGGAGGAAAAGCCGCCCGTATCGGGCTGCTCCCAGGAAGAACAGGTGCTGTGTGCGATTAGTATGCAGCCCCTGTCCTTTTCTATGGCAGTACGCCGCCGTACGCTCACCCCAAGTGCAGGTCCGTACGGGTGTCCCGGCTCGGACGCACACAGTATCCATCCTGTCAGCATATGAGTACGGACACCCGCACGGACGTGCAGGGCGGGTGAGCGTAGGGCCGCCTACTCCCATGGAAAAGGACAGGCGCTGCGTACTAATCGCACACAGCACCTGTCCTTCCTGGGAGCTGCCCGATACGCGTGAATGAGGCCTAAAGCTTGAAAATGTTTCCAACTCTTCCCTAAACTAAATTCAACTAAAACATTTTGGCTGCAGTTGCACCATCACTTCTATGGGGAAGGCCTTCTGTGATGACAGATTAGTACCTGGAAGTACTGCACAGCAGATGACTCCTCTGTCCGCTCGCTGAACACACTCTTGTCTGCAGATGAACTCCTGCAACCCTTGATAATATTGTAAAAGGAGCAGAAATCTGCAGAGAAAGTACAGGGTTATAGATAAATCACATCACCTGAAGCCAATGACAACGTAAACAAGCATTCTTTCGCAGACAATAGTTACGGTCTTGATCCAAAAATAAAACCATGAATGGTGCATTTTAGTGTCTTCTATAAAGGGGGAGAGGGAGGTGTGCTCGTAAGAAAGTCACCTATACACTGTGGAGGCAGCTATTATTACAGGTATTTATATAGCGCCGACAATTTACGCAGCACTTTACATAGCTGCACATTCACATCAGTCCCTACCCTCAAGGAGCTTACAATCTAAGGTATGCTGATATATTCAGATCTAATACACGATGTCCAAAGGTATGTGGTTCTGAGGGAGGTAAAGTGATGTCCTGTAACATAAAACAAAACCCTCTTGTTTTGTACTAGTTTGTATTTAAATAGACACTTTGCTCTGAACGAGCCCATTGCCCCAGGCAGTAATAATTAGAGCCACACTCCCTACCCAGACTACTAGAGATGCCACTTATAGGAGGGAGCACTTCATTTCCCCCATGTGACAGTGCTCAGGTCAGAGTGATCAATCACCGGGTCCGAACATTCTAGTGGGGGGGCTGTGACGTCACCCGAGCTTAGGCAGGCTGGGATGCTGCAGCGGGGAGGTGGTGAGGGAGTGCGGCTCGTCAGATAAAAAGGGATGAGCTATATACAGACACCTTATCGGGCAAAGTTACCGGGTATATTTAAGGATATAAAATGGCTTTTGTAGAATATGACATTGTTTTGGAGTGTTTTTATCATCTATGGCAGATTTAAGACTTATGGATCCCCTCCTGAAAATGCAAGTTGCTGTGCTCTCTCGGATTTCATTACTTTGGGGTTGCTGACCCAGAGCAAGCATACAGCCAAACAGGAATGAACTTCATACTTGTCCTAGATAACGGTTGGCAGCCAAGCAACTGGTCTTCTCAGAAAGAAAGGACCATGGCAGCCGACATTCTCTCCAAGCACAGGTTTGGTTTAGACATAGATTTTTTTGTTTTCATAGTGTCTTGGATCTTAAAAGGAGAACTATGGGGTCAGGGCTTTTCACCATAGTTCTCCTAAGGGTAATGGGAGGACACAAACTAGCATCCTCCCGTCACCCTAAGCTCAGTATACCGCGAGCTACAGCTCGCGGTATACTGAGACGCCGCAGCCGGAGCGGATCCCGACAATTGTGCCTGGATCCGCCCAGCTGCGTGAGTGAAAGCTGGCTCTGCCTATCTAGAGGCGGAGCCAGCAGTACCCACCCCCTTCCCCGTCCGTTCCGCCAGTCAGCGCTGGAGGATCGAAGCGGGGGGAATCCATCCCCTCCCCTGTCACGGCAGAGAGCCGTGACAGGATCGAGAAGCGAGCAAACATCGGCATGGGTTCGCTCACCTCCTGATCTACTGAGCCGACCTGTGACAGTCTCATTGTCACAGGTCGGCTAGAACTATGAGGTGAGTGAAAAGCACTCACCTCATAGTTCTCCTTTAAGTACTCAGAACATTCGCCCCCCCACCACGGCAGCTCACATCCATTAGAAGAGAAGGGACATACCTGCTGGTGTGGCGAACTGGACCAGGACACTGTTACAACCCAGAGTGACGATAAAGGACTGTTTGCCGACGCGGCTGCATTCCGTGTCCGAGTTGATCGTACACTTAAACACGCAGACATTCTCTGTTGGGTGGAAAAGCAGAGCGGGGAAAGAAAAAAAAACAGCAGATTAATACAAAGTGAAAAAGACATTGTTTAGAAATTATATATATATATATATATATAGTAGAATTCTGTTCCCCCTGTTTTGGCAGAACCTCTGGTCCGTTGTACTGGGGTCTGGGCTCAGTTGGGTAGATGTCCCCATTACTTCCTGTCCAGGTGACTGTTTCTTTCAGAAGGGGAGATCTCCAGAGACAAAGACAACAATACATTAGAATAGAAGATGACTAGAAGCTCGGATAGCGATCTGTATGTCTGTTGCAGATTATTCCTCACTTCCAGGGTTGAGGCCTAAAAAAGGAAGTGAACTCAAAAGCAGTGGTGTGGAATTTTTTTTTTTTAAATACTACTTGTCCAAGAACTAAAGCGGGCTCAATCTACGTGTCCCTCAAGATAATCTACTTGTCATGATACAAAAAAATAATTTTAACCGTGCTAAGAAGTGCTTGTCATTGGTTAGCACAGTCACCTGACCACACTGACCAATGAGTGCTTGCAATTTGCGAGCTTATGTCAAAATCCATAGCGCAGTGCTGCGCTGGACAGCAGTATGGGGTACACCCGTACTGGCGGAGGGGAAGGACCGTTCACCAAAAGGTAAGCAGGGTAGGGGAGAGGGGGCCAGATTTAAGCGGGTAATTCCATTTTCCCAAATTACTTGGGAAAGTGAACTTACCCTTTAATGCACATTGTGCGTGTTAGAGAGTGCTGCTGCCCCACTACCACAATATGGCACACAGTCAAACAGCCTGCTATACAAGTACATAATGGCGCCTTCACCTGCTCTACATTTAGCCCTGCTTGCCGAAGCAGGGCTAAACATAGAAACAAAAAACACCAGTCTGCACCAGAACTGCATGAACCGGGAACTGCATGTCCTGGGCATCAGGCAATAGGAATTCTGCACCCCTTTAAGAGCTGTGCCTAAAACAAGGCAGGCAGAGGGAAAAAAGGACTAGTGGTCTAACCGGAGCTGATCTATCCCCATTATTGGTTTGCAATGCCTTGTTCTATACTGGGGGCAGCCATCTTGGTAGGGGCAGCACTGTGCTTCATGTCCTAGCCACCAGAACGAAGAACAGTAAGCAGCACATTGGTGACATGAATAACTAGCAAGCCAGAGGCAGCGGCGCCTTAGCTCCCATTCTGCAGATATACAGCACTGAGACTGTAGGCACAGGAGGGCCTGGGCACACTCACCTACTAGGATGTGCACTATTATTTTTCAGGAGGAATTCCAGACTAAAAAGGTAGATTTTCAGAGTTTTACTTGGCCCAAATACATTTTCAAAATCTTCATTAAAAAAACAAAACAATTTCCCTTTTTTAAGCTCAGTTCCACTTTTAAACAGGAACAAAACCTGGGATTCCAACTCTTTCTCAATGTATGCTAAAAAAAAAAAGCTTTGGCTTGAGTGACATTCCCCCTTATCCTTTATCTCATATTATAGCATTATAAATAATAAAAGAAAAAGGTAAAACTAAAAAGGCACATTGTAGAATTCTATCATCAGGTACCATCTGCAAATGGAAAGTGGGAGTCAACCAATGCGAAGCTTATCGTTTCATACTATTGATGTTCCCCATATAGCACTACGAGGGCTCCACTAAACGCTATAGACCAGGGATGGCCAAACTGCGGCCCTCCATCTGAGGTGGAACTACAAATCCCATGAGGCTTTGCAAGATTCTCACAGCCACAAACATGACTCCCGGATAGACATGCTTCATGGGATTTGTAGTTTCACCACAGCTGGAGGGCCGGAGTTTGGCCATCCCTGCTATAGACCCTCAGTATTAGGTATAGTAACATGTGGGTAGATACATCTGAGGGAAGGTATTGTGTTAATGACAGTTCGGGGATAACGTGCGGTACCGATTTTAATTTTCATGGCATTTTATTTCTTTCATGGGCAAATAAAGTGTTTTAGGGTGCAGGATGTTGGCATAGGTACGTGGATAAGTAAGCAAGTCCACTGAAGTCTGCAAAACGAGTTTCTTGCCCTCTCCTTTGCTATTTATACTTTACTAGGAGACTGTGGACTTAGATAAGAATGTAAGGCAGAACTAAGCTCTTTATTACAATTCCAGTTCTGTAATAGAACACGACTGCCTGTTTACAATCTTCTTGTGCTGCTCAGTGTACATTATTGGCACCGGGCCAAATGAACTTCTCATGCACAGGAGTTCCATCGCTATGGCCATTTAAGACAACTGAAGATACGGAAATGGAAGACGGCCCGGGTGAATGTGTCGGCGCTGGCGAGTGAGCAAGGGAAGGAGAGTGTAGTTCCGCTTTATGAACTTTCCGTGTTAAAGGATTTGGAAGCAGGGGATGCAGTAGAAACGTAGAGCTCATCCATCAAGAAGTGAAGTATATCCAAAGACAAAAGTTTCTTTTTTTAGTTTTGGATAATGTAGAAAATGGATGAAACCTCTAAAAAGACTTGTTGCTGTCTGGAGACACGTCAGGAAGCGAGGAAATCTCTTGGTAGCGGAATGGACACCCTCAGTTGTCACCAGAAGCATTTCCTTTCAGATATTTCCCCTTCATTTCCTGACCCGGCAACCTTAACGTTTTAGATTGGTTCCTTATTTTCAGCCACGGTGACAATGGTCATCAGGATAAAGAGGGTTGGTGAAGCTCCCCGTTGCTAAATAAGGATGGTGAAGGTCCCCATCGGACACCCAGACAGGAATAGAGACATGACCGAGGCTTAAACCCTTCCCGGCTCTATGCAAAATGACAAAAATAAGTTTTAAATCGGCTTTAAACCTAAATATGATCCTAGTTCTACCTGTAGTGTACATAAGGAAAACCAATATGTGTTTTTGTACACGTCCTGGTGTGGGTCAAGGGTCATTGGCTGGTTCTCTTTTATTAAACGATATTGCAGCCCTGAGGTGTCCTCTACCTTCAGCCTGAGTCGATCTGGGGACACAGAGTCCTGATCTGCAATTTACCAGGCTGCTACCACAGGGATTCTAAAGACGATAATCCCAAAGTACTCAGAGCCGAGCGCATGCCACAAAGGGCCCAAGGCGCATGCCACAAAGGGCCCAAGGCGTATGCCACAAAGGGCCCAAGGCGCATGCCACAAAGAGCCCAAGGCGCATGCCACAAAGAGCCCAAGGCGCCCGCCACAAACATCCACGCAGATACGCCTGCAAAAAAAGCCTAAAGAATGGTGAAAAATGTAAGTAGATTTCCTTGTCCGTGTTGCGCTGAGGTAGACACAATCCAGTGCAGAGAGAAGAGAGCCGAGTGGTATGGCAGAGATGATACAATACATTAAAAAGCAGCAGCAACAATAACATCTAAAGCAGGTTGCATATCTTCCAAAGAATCTGAAATGCGATTTACATACTCCGATTATGGAAGACTCAGCCCTTGGAAAGGCCGCCTCAGCCTACTGCACAATGGCTGCAGGTTATAAAGAACCTCCGGCATATATCACGGCTGCAGCAGCATCTGTGCTGTGAGACACGGAGACAAAGGTCTTAATTCCATGAATTAACATGACAAAGCCAGCTTCACGATTGCCCAGAGTTTACAGGCTGGAGAGAGTCATTAGTCTCATAAGGGACACTGAAAGAAACCTTTTGTGTGCCCACTACAAAATCCCAGCAAGGGGTCCCCCCATATCACCAGGCTCTTGACAATAGGAAGAGGCGCCCCTCTGCTCACACACCCCCACCCCCCCCCTCAAATCCAGGCCTGCCAGGAGGGACAATGGGCAGGCACAGAACAAAGTGAATTTCTAGAAAGCCAGAGGGTCCAAACACTGTGCAGAGGACAAAAGAGGGAAAGCTGCAAGAACATGAGCACGGTACAGTGTATAGAAATCAAACTTCTAGGATTGCAGAGTCTTCCAGAAGCATTGTATTAAAGTAAAGCTGCCCTACTGTTGGCGATGGGTGTGTGGGACAGCGGCAGGAATATCTGACAGTGTTCGGCCGAGATTTTTTGGGCTCGCTCCTTCGACAAAACGGGCAGAACTAAGGCCCTGTTTACATGTAGCGACTTATCGCGCGATTTTTGCCGCGCGATATCGCGAGAAGTCGCCGGCCAATGCTATTCAATGGAGCTGTCTTAACTCATTCAGCCGGTTGCTTATAAACTGGCACCAGGAAACTATCGGCACCCTTCTGCCCGGCATCCCTCAATCAGCTGATCGAAGAAGCAGGCTGGAAAATTCTAAGCCACTCAGCTACTATCTCCCATCGGGTATTTGAACATCGGCCGGTGGGGACCAGGCATTCGCCCAGTGACGCTTACGAGGAATCGGTTCTATTTTTTCGTTCGGCCCGCGGGTAGAATAGACACGAGTATACACGACTTAAATCTCTGGATCTACTGATCGTTCTGCCGTGTATTTTTCACTGAAGTCAACCTTCATTAACGCATTTGTTTATTATATGCTCAGATCAGTAACTACGGGGTTACTTTATGGTCGGTTCATGCCACAGTGTTGTGCTAAAAGGCACGGTACCCCCCATGTAGGAATACACACAAAGTGTACACTGGAGATGAGGAAAAGGAGTATACGCAGGGAAATGAGTGTCAATCACACAGAACAGAACTAGGGAGGCACCGATACCAATACTAGTATACGTGCCGATACAGAGTATTTGGGCGAGTACTAGTGCTCCGATACAAGAACTTCTGCCATCAGGAAGTCAGGCGGTGACGCTGCCCGGCCTCCTGATTGGCCAGGAAGCTGGCTCCTTGCTCCCTCGTCAATTGGTGACTAGAGAGCATGGTGCCGGCCTTACTGGCCAATCAGAAAGCCGGACAGTGTTTAATGACTCACCGGCCAGCTTCCTCAATGGGACTTCCGGTATCAGTATCCGCAAATACCGAAAGAAAAATATTGGTACTGCATACCGAAAAAACGGTATTGGTGCATCCCTATTAATATCTATGTATACACATACATTATATACACATACACATACATACACATTATATATATATATATATATAAAATCTTCTTTCCTTCTCTCCACACAAACGCACGTAAATAAAAAAAACATAAAAAAAAAGGACAAAAGGTTTCCTTCCAAAGCAGCATCCTGTAGAGAGGAGAACTGAATGTGTAGAAGCCAATAAGGATTTACCGTATGCAAGGTGAACCATCTCTGCCAGGTCCCCATCGTGCAGCTGACAATATGGGACCGGCACAGGAAAGCGCCTCTCCAAAGTGGAAGCCTCGGAAGGAAACTGGAAACATGTTTATTCACTCCGCTGTAAATCTGCCTTTAACATTGAATGGCCCGACATTCAATTCGTGACACTGGCTTCCCTCATCACTGAATCCATACGGCTGCCAAATGCCAATTTTATTTTGCATCATTCTCAAAGTCTGCAGCCAAGATGTGTTTTCCGGGGTCCCATCACCGACCTCTGGAGGTCTTAAAGTAGACCTTTACCCCTCATCACTAAAAATCAGTCCTGTATGCCGATATGAAATCTTACATTCATTACTTCCTGGTCCTCTTGGGCACTAGTGATGTAATCTGTGCTCAAGCTTTGTATCCTGGGAAGAGCATTGCTGGGAAATCTCATGAGATCTCAGGGAAAGGCATTTTCCTCCCTGGAGATTATGTGCATGGTCACATGTCCTAGTCACATGGGCCAGAGTTCCAGGAAGTAAAGGGAGATCTATTAATCTGCCCTTAGTATAAATGGCCGCTGTGAGAAGGGTGAAGAAAAAATAGGATTTTGGTACTCACCGTAAAATCCTTTTCTCTCCGTTCATTGAAGGACACAGGGAACAGATCGGAGATCCTGTACTGTAGGGTAATATCGCCACCTGCAGGAGAAGGACGCTAGGCACAAAACTAAAGACCAATCACAGCCTAGGGGCGGCCCCTGCCGGTGGCCAAAACCCCCCACCTGCTGACAAGTCTCCAGTTTAGTAACAAGCAGTAAAGGAGTACACACCCATATAGAGGGGCGGGCCCTGTGTCCTTCAATGAACGGAGAGAAAAGGATTTTACGGTGAGTAC
>NW_017307618.1:92718-94962 GCF_000935625.1 Nanorana parkeri
CTGCGGAAGACTGGCGCCCCCGACCGCAGCCGCGGCGCCAGAAGCCTGTGGGGAGCACTGTGACTGGGCGGCCGAGACCCCCAGTCATATGTACCCCCCTGGGACGAACCCATAGGCCACCCCGCCTGAGCGGGATCGTCGCAGCCGACCCACCGGAGCGGGCCTGCATGCGATCGTCGGTCGTCCCGGGGAGACTCCAAGGATCCGGGACATCCAGCCTGTCGCCCGGACAACACTTGCTAGAAGATTCCACTGAAAAAGATCAGGAAGAAGCAGGTAAGAATACCCGAAAAAAATTCTTAGCTCCTTACTCCTGACGCTAGGCAAAAAACTGGGGACTTGTCAGCAGGTGGGGGGTTTTGGCCACCGGCAGGGGCCGCCCCTAGGCTGTGATTGGTCTTTAGTTTTGTGCCTAGCGTCCTTCTCCTGCAGGTGGCGATATTACCCTACAGTACAGGATCTCCGATCTGTTCCCTGTGTCCTTCAATGAACGGGAGAGAAATAAGGTATGCAAAGAATACAAAGCCGGCAATTATGTAGAAGTATCTGTGTGTAGATTGTGATTACTAAACATTTCTAAGGTGTTTGTTGTCATTTCATAGATATGGGGAAAGTTCCTTTTTAAAGCCTGAGGATGAACAATACAGAACAAGAAGCTGCTGAGCCAGCCAGAAGCACCATGAAACCCTCACTGGCTGCATAGAAAATCCAGATTTAGGGCTGGTGTACATCGTGTCCACTGAGCTGCAAGTCTCTGCACCCCACTGTACTTGTATGTTGTGAACACAGCTTCCCGTGTCCTGTCCATACCATACATGTGCGATGGGCCTTAAAGGTAAACGGAATGGACTGCTGGGTAATGGCTTTGATTTGGATTCACAGTGTTCCGTGTACATGCAGCATGCCTGGTCATGCTCATCGCAGGGGTGAAACGGCCCATATAGTCCAGGACTGGACAGATCCCAGAAGCCAGGTCCCCCATGCTCCTTAAAAAAAATCACAGCCGGCTCCTAACTTTTTAGGTTTCTAGTTGTCATCAATGGAGCTGGCTCCTAAATTCTGTATTAACCCCTTGCATATAGTTTACCCTTCTCTTTCACACTGACCCGCAGCGCACAGAAGTGCAGTCACATAGGGAAGAATGGAATTTCTACCAGCAATGCATCCTTATGCAGCAACACGCAGGAGTTTGGACAAGTGCGAGTAACCCCTTAATGTCTGCAAATGTTCTTTAAAGAAGTGGTGAAGGCAAAATGTCAGCACTCTACAGCAGGGGAAGCAACCTCGGCCCTCCAGCTGTGCTGAAACTACACATCCCACCATGATTGGTGGCCAGTGTGCCTGTGGGCATTTAGCTGCTGCTGGTTCTTTCGGTGGTGCCTATGCGTGTCAGCATATAGCTCCGTACGGAATCATGCACATGAGGGAGACTATGGAGCCGCTGCAAAGCACTGGAGCCAACCTCTAGGCCTGGGAAAGGCAACCTTTGTACTCCGGCTGTGGCAAAACCACACATCCTACCACGTGCCTCTGGGAGTCCTGTCTGTGGCTGTCAGAGTCTTCCAATGCTTCATGGGACTTGTAGTTCCACAACAGCCGGAGGGCCGAGGTTGCTTCCTCTGCTCTACAGACTGCCAAAAGGTTAATACCATGTTTAGAGCTACGCACGTTGGCCATTTCAATTAACATTGGAGCCCTTGCTAGTCAAAAACAGGGCCAGTCAAAGGTTACAAATGCATACTGCATTCTACAGAGACCTGGTGATAAAGACTTCCCCAACTCCTGATTTTTAACATGCTGCTTGTTCACTCTGTGTTTGGTCTCCCGGAATTGATATCAGTATTATGTAGTATAGGACACCAAACACGTAAGTGGAACAAGACCAGGGGTCGGCAAATCCGGCCCTCCAGCTGCTGTAGAACAAGTCCCAGTAGGCATTACAAGACTGACCGTTACAGGCATGACTCCCAGAGGCATGTTGGGATTTGTAGTTAAAGCACAAGAGTTGCTCACCCCTGAACTAGAGCCACCAATTTAACTGTCTCCCAGTTTCAGCTCTCAGCTGCCCTCAAATGGCTGGTGTCATAGCAGGTCACATGTGCAGCACCAAATAAGAGGCTACAATGGCACCTTCCTCGGCAGTGAGGGATAGAAGGTCGGAGTTCTGCTTTAAAACAAAAATGATATTCCAGCGAGAGCTCCTTCACTAAATAAAGGGGGGGGGGGGGGTCCTCAAAAAGGGGC
>NW_017307618.1:95171-100335 GCF_000935625.1 Nanorana parkeri
CATCTAAACTGGGGCAGGCAGAATCTGGAGCCGTTGCCCATAGTAACCAATCAGTATCTCTCTTCAGGTTGTTCAGTTAAGCTTTGAAAATGAAAGAGAAGCTGCTTGGTTGCGGTGCACAGCCGCCCCGGGTTTTGTCTCCTCACAAAGGTCCCTATTTCCCAATACAAGGTCTTTCCCCAAAGCTGGATGAACAGAGAGAGTTTAATATTATGACACATTTACGGCTCAGCGCCGATAGCAATTTAGTATTAGTCATTTCTGGCACTTTCCCCGGCCATCTCCAACATGGAAACAATGAGTGGGTAGGCTTCCAGATGCAGGCACCAATATACCGCAATATGGAATCCAGACGGCAGCTCCCCTGACAGCTAGAGCAGGGGTGGGCAACCTGGGCACCCCAGCGGTTGTAGAACTACAAGTCCCATAAGGCATTGCAAGACTGACCGCCACAGGCATGACCATGGACGCCGTCGGCCATCTCGCCTTGCACAGCCGGCACGGACGCCGTCGGCCATCTCGCCTTGCACAGCCGGCACGGACGCCGTCGGCCATCTCGCCTAGCACAGCCGGCACGGACGCCATCGGTCATCTTGCTTAGCGCAGCCAGCCTGGATGCCTTCAGTCATCTTGCCTAGCGCAGCTGGTATGGATTATTAACAGTCAGATATTTCAGATGGTCCCATTATTTGGGCAAGGCCATCTCATGGCAAACCACCTAATGCACTAATTAAACTCATGCATAGCAATTGTTTACCGGTCTAAATGAATGGAATTCCTGTCCATCCAGTCCCAAGATTCACAGAGCTCTGCCACAGCACAGCCCCATGTGACAGGAGACTTAGTGATATTAAAGTCCAAAGGTTTTTAATCTATTTGAAATGCTGATGAAATCACTTACAATGAATGCTGCTCCTGGATGTTTAAAAATTCTAGTCTCCTGCAGAATCAGCTGGTCCCCTGAGCCCCCTTCCTAATATCCTGTTTGAGGGTGACTCCTTTCCCTCGCAGGGTCCTATGAAGCCACCCGTGTGTGCTAATAAGCTGTGTGTGTTGCCACAAACATGCAGACACAGCAAGCCAAGCCCATGCCCTGCTCCTTACTTCTCCATGCTAGTAGATAGACAGTTGCCATAGACTGCCCTTGTGATCTTGTACAAGACAGGAAGTTTAGGGAAGCAGAGCTGAGAGAGTTGGAGCTGTTCAGAAACATGACTGTAAGCGCTTGGGCGAAAATATAAAGAAATCCTTTGCTGGGCGATGTATATTTGATTGATCCGGAGTCATTCATGACAAAAAGTTAAGAGTTTAACACGACTAATTTTTCTCTGCTGCAGTTGCGTAACCCTTCCAGGTCATATCCCTTTATATGACTGGACAGTGAAAGAAGAAATACAGAGCGGCATTAAGGGAACTATGTCCCAACTTTTTTATGCCATAGCTCTCTTCAGGGTCACAGGAGGACCTATCATAATGCCCTCCTGTGGCCCAAAACTCAGCATATAGCAGGCCAACGCCTGCTATATGCTGAGAGCGCTGAGCCATGCTGCGACCAGATCCCGGCAATATTGGAGGGGGGTAGTTCCATGTTCCCAAATTGCCCTTTACATCCACCGCCAGTTGTTTCTTTTGCTGTCTGTGTACTACTGGGCATGGATTTCCTCTCACTTCCTTTTTCTTGGTGCCAATGTATGAGTAGAGAGGATGAGACACAGACAGCAAAACCAATCGTAAAATCTAAGAGGGTCTAACCCAGGGAGAGGAAACCTCAGCCCTCCAGCTGTGCTGAAACTACAAATCCAACCATGCCTCTGGGAATCATACCTGTGGCTGTCTTGTAATGCCGCATGGGACTTGTAGTTCCACACCAGCTGGAGTGCCCAGGTTAGCTATACCAAAATCTAACTTCTACCCTCCATCCAAACCTTAAAAAGTTTTTTTTTAGATATGCTTTAAGCTTGGCCCCGCCCCCTTCAATCTTCAAACCTCTAAGAATTGTGCAATTTCTGCAGTATGTGTCCTTCTGCATTGCTGATGTATCTGGAAGATTGTGGAAGTTGTCGTCTCATCGTCTGGTGTCAGCTGATCCCCATCAGGAGTCAGGATGACCAATACCAGGCAAATATATATATTTCCAGTTTTGACCCGTGATGGTAGGAGAGCTCTGTGATTGGAGGAGAGCCAGTCACGTGACTGACATTTTCACACTTGGACTCCAGAAGACAAAGCACAATGATGCACTTTATAAATCTGCAGTTTTTATTTTTTATAGGTGGCACCCGCCGATTTGTCAATGGACCCCTAGATGATCGCAGGCTGTTATCGGCTGTTATCTTCCAAGCAGGAGCGGCTCTGATTGGCTGCAGATCGCAGACCTGGACGTTGGCTGTCAGCGGGTCCCAGAAGAGTCATGTACGGTGACCATTTAACACAAAAACCCACAAGGGTCATACAAAGCCCTCCATGACGTTATATATCGGCCCCTTGTGGTGACGCAGTTCTGGCGTCCTAGGGTCAGTTTCAATCAGGGATGCCAAATGAAACTAATTTGTCAATGTGTTTGTAACGTTATCTTCGGGGTCCCCCACCCAGGACCAGCTCCCACCCCAGGGCTGTGCTAGAGGAATGAATCTCATACATCACCCAACGGCCTGAGTACATCGTATGACGTATATACCCACCACCAGTGTCCCTGTACCGTGTCCCTGTACCATGTCCCCCATAACCAGTGCCCCCTTACTGAGACCCCCATAACCAGTACCCTCACCACCAGCATCTCACATAACCAGTGCCCCCACCACCAGCCTCTCCTATAACCAGTGACCCCGTACAGAGACCCCCATAACCAGTGCCCTCATACTGTTTCCCTCATAACAGTGCCCCCGCCACCAGCATCCTTGTACCACGTGCCCCATAACCAGCGTCCCCACCGCCAGCGTCTCCTATACCCAGTGCCCCCGTACTGAGACCCCCACCTCCCATAAACTGTGTCCCTGTACCATGTCCCCCATAACCAGTGTCCCTGCTACCAGCGTCTCACAACCAGTGCCCTCATACCGTGTCCCAACCACCAGCGTCTCCTATACCCAGTGCCCCCGTACTGAGACCCCCACCTCCCATAAACTGTGTCCCTGTACCATGTCCCCCATAACCAGTGTCCCTGCTACCAGCGTCTCACAACCAGTGCCCTCATACCGTGTCCCAACCACCAGCGTCTCCTATACCCAGTGCCCCCGTACTGAGACCCCCACCTCCCATAAACTGTGTCCCTGTACCATGTCCCCCATAACCAGTGTCCCTGCTACCAGCGTCTCACAACCAGTGCCCTCATACCGTGTCCCGACCACCAGCGTCTCCCATAACCAGTGCCCTCATACTGTGTCCCCCATAACCAGTGCCCCTGTACCATGTCTTCCATAATTAGTGCCCCCGTCACTAGCGTCCCCCATAACCGGTGCCCCCTTACCAGTTAAGCCCATCCGACTGAACGCAAAAACTTTTCGTCCATGTCTACTTTTACTGAGCCAGCATGGCCAGATACAGGCAGTCACGGTTCTGTTTACATCCGGCCACCATCAAGCAAGTTCCTTTTCCCTCCATCCCAAAACAGAGGAAGAGTTGGAATGGATGGCAGAGGATCCGGCAAAACAGGACAGTGCCAATGGGACCTCACAGCGCTCCGTCACCCCCAAAAGCCAGAGGGGGGGGAGCTACAAGGGGCGGACTTCGCTCACAGGGGCTTGTGTGTCGGGGACAGACACGGCACCGTGTAATAACATGGAGGAGGCAGACAACGCAGAGGAGATCAGGAATTTCGATGGCTGGTCCTCCGCCGCAAATCTAACACTGAACTGGAAACCGACATGATAAATCGGAGAGATATGAAAGGGGAGACCTGGCCGCGATACTACGCCCACCTATGGCGATACTTCGCCCACCTACACATTTTGGGGATTTTTTTTTTAAGGCAAAACCATCGGCAGGGGTCATGTGACCCGCAGCTGAATTTGCTGATCACCCCCCAAGGTGGATTTTGTTGGGTCACCCACAACATCCCCAGACCAGTGACAATGGGGAAGGAGTGACACCCAGGGGCTGAGGCCCAGCTGGGGTCACCCCATATCAGGCTGGGACACAGTCACTACACATCCCATCATCCTCCCCGCCTATGCTGGGACTTGTAGTACTCCACGGTCTGGGAACACACAGGCCTCCTATATATTTCCATGGCACGGCGCTCCCCCCTCCCGGTCGGCCACATTCATCACAATGAAGGCTCATCCCCTCCCCCATTTCCCGGCCAGCCTCCACCTCCCATTATACAGCGCGATGTCCCCTCCCCGGGCCTCCAGCCGCAGCTCCCTCTGCTCTGCGTGTCTCTGGATCTCCCCGTTCGCGTCCCCGATACTGAGGAGCCGCACGCCGGGAAACACCGACACCGCCGCCATCTTTCCAGAGGCGGGCACACGCTCGGCGACAGGAATTATGGGTAGGAGGAGGGGACGCGCACCAGAGAACAGCGACACGCAGCGGCCAGGAGGCGGGGGCGGGGCCCGCGGACAATGGACAGGGAGAGAGGGCGGAGCGCTGGTCGGCATCTTGTGGGCGATTTAGGGTATTACACGTTACAGATAAACATAACCGGCTTTGTCTCAGAAAGAGGGCGCTGAGGACACCGTGCGGTGAAGATGGGGTACTACATTGTACAGTTATATAGTGATTACAATGATACTAAACTCAGGAGTTAAATCTTAAAAATACATTCAAGTACCACAGGCGTCCCGAGGCCGGGTGTCACCCGGAGTAGAGACTGGGTGATACCCCGCAGTAACGTCATCACGCATGCGTGTGAAGTCATCACGCGCGTGCGCAATGACGTCATCGCACATGTGCGGTCATCTAATTGATGCCTGCCGCAGCGTCAATTAGATGACCGCACATGTGGGAATCTTGGTGATGGACGCCGGCAGAGAGAGGAGGGGACGTTCACCAGGCAGGATGAGGTATGCCGCCAGGTCGCCTCGTCTCTACTGACACTGTCGGGCTCTCGGTCCATGACCGAGTGCCCGACTTTTTAGAGGGGGTGACACCAAAATGACTGTCAGTCATTTAGGTGTCACCCCTCCAATGGTGTCAACCGGGTGTGGGCCGCACCCCCCTTGTG
>NW_017307618.1:100876-141855 GCF_000935625.1 Nanorana parkeri
GGCGACAGGAAGTATGGGTAGGAGGAGGGGACGCGCACCAGAGAACAGCGACACGCAGCGGCCAGGAGGCGGGGGCGGGGCCCGCGGACAATGGACAGGGAGAGAGGGCGGAGCGCTGGTCGGCATCTTGTGGGCGATTTAGGGTATTACACGTTACAGATAAACATAACCGGCTTTGTCTCAGAAAGAGGGCGCTGAGGACACCGTGCGGTGAAGATGGGGTACTACATTGTACAGTTATATAGTGATTACAATGATACTAAACTCAGGAGTTAAATCTTAAAAATACATTCAAGTACCACAGGCGTCCCGAGGCCGGGTGTCACCCGGAGTAGAGACTGGGTGATACCCCGCAGTAACGTCATCACGCATGCGTGTGAAGTCATCACGCGCGTGCGCAATGACGTCATCGCACATGTGCGGTCATCTAATTGATGCCTGCCGCAGCGTCAATTAGATGACCGCACATGTGGGAATCTTGGTGATGGACGCCGGCAGAGAGAGGAGGGGACGTTCACCAGGCAGGATGAGGTATGCCGCCAGGTCGCCTCGTCTCTACTGACACTGTCGGGCTCTCGGTCCATGACCGAGTGCCCGACTTTTTAGAGGGGGTGACACCAAAATGACTGTCAGTCATTTAGGTGTCACCCCTCCAATGGTGTCACCCGGGTGTGGGCCGCACCCCCCTTGTGACACCACTGTCAAGTACTTTAACTATTAACAAGAATGTATCTTATTTGTGTATCACTCGGCTGTAAAGTACATCTTCAAATCATCTCTAAATTGGTGCTGACACTGTCCTTCCTTCTGGAGGGTGCCCCCGCCCACTTCGCATCAGGTCCTTTCCTCTCTCGTGCAGCTGTTGGGCTCTTGGTCCATGACCGAGTGCCCAACTTTACAGCATGGGGTGAAACCAAAATGACTGTCAGTTACCCCCTCTGATGGTGTCACCTGGTGTGGGCCCCCCTTGTGATGCCACTGTCCTTTACATTAGAGTCCCCCTTTACATCAGAGCCCAGCTTTCATATCAGAGTTCACCCTTTACATCAGAGTACCCACTTTAATATCAGGAGCCCCCTCCTTTCACATCACAAGCTCCCCCTTTATTTCAGAGCCCCCATTTATATTAGAGACCAACTTTCAAATCAGAGTCCCCCTCTTTACATCAGAGCCCCCCTTTCATATTACAGTCCCCACTTTAAATCAGAAACCACCTGTTGTATCAGAGTCTCCCTTTACATCAATCCCCCACTTTTAAATCAGAGCCCGTCTTTCAAAAACCCCCTTTCCATCAGAGCCTCCCTTTCATAGAAGAGTCTGCCCTTTACATCAGAGCCCCTCTTTGATATCAGAGCCACCCCCTTTGCATCAAAGTCTTACCATCAAAATATCAAGGCACCGCTGAGATAGCCTGAAGGCACCCCTGGGTGCCACAGCACCCTGGTTGAGAAAGGCTGAGCTAGTACATAAAATACTACAATAGAACATTACAACCTTTTAACATTGAGGCAACGTGATCAAATCTTATGTATCAGGATATTATCATAGCCTTCAATGATATATATATATATATATATATAAATATACTGAGTGGCCACTTTATTATGACCACCTGACGTTTGTAGGCAAATTAGCTATAATTAGCTATAATTTCGCGCTGAAGTGGCTAGATGGCCAGACCATTATAAATAGGGAAGCAGGTTGTTTACCACGACAGTAGAAGTGATTTTCTTCTGAAGATACGGGGAAACAACACGGTTTAACAGCCTTTGAACGTGGGATGATTGTTGGTGCTCGGAGCCATGGAGCGAGGATCAGCAAAACCAAACGAATCGCACATGGCTAATAGAAGTGACATTTCAGGACCGATCAGCTGCTCCAGGGCAGATCAGTTCTCTTGCACATACTATCTGCGATGCCGGCATGGGCGGGATTTTGGTAAAATGTGTGACCATGTGACCGGTCACACATTCCACCGCTTTAAAAATGGGCAGGATTACGTTAAAATGTGTGACCACGTGACCGGTCACACATTCTAACGTAGTCACAAACTTTGATAGAACACCGCAAATCTGAGGCCAACATGCCTTTGGATAGTCTAAGGTAAGCATGCTATGCCAGTCATGCCCTAGACCAGGGGTAGCCATACTTCGCCCCTCCAGATGCGATGAAACTACAAATCCCAACATTCATCAAACTCTGGAAGTCATGTCTATGGCTGTCAGAGCCTTGCAATGCCTTACGGGACTTCCGCAACAGCTGGAGGGCCTAAGTTTGGCTATCCCTGCACTAGACATATAGTTGCATTTCACTGTTTCCATCCACAAACACGTGGTGGAAGTTATCAAAACCACCTTAGAGCCCCTAAAAAATATTATGCTATTTCCAATTTTTATACTGTTTGGTCACTTGAAACCAGAAAATGTTTGTGGTTGAAAATTGATTGAAACTATAAAATTGCTATCATCAAATGATGTGGTCAGCATTAGACTGTGAGGGAATATGGAGCAGCATCTTACATAAATGGTTCCTTGTACTCTTGGCCAAGAACCCTATTGCTGGCCATACACAATGTGATAGAGTGATTGAACTTTCCATTTTTGGGGGAAATTGCAAAGCAGTTGACAGCCTAAAATGATGGTTATATTGGACCACAAGATTAAGGGATCAAATGAACCGCTATTGAAAAATCGGTTTCTATGAATTGCTATAGTTTTTTTCACATTTTCGATTTGATCTTTCCACTGTATTAAAACTGTATATTTATTGGCCAGTTTTGACTTCACAATTGAACATGAGTGGTAGATTGCTTAGTTACTGATGATTATTTGCAGTCATGTGTGTGATTCCCAATGTAGGAAAAGTGGTCGCAATTGATTAATAATTGGCATTTATATGGCAAGCTTATCAATTCGAATATACACCGATCAGCTGTAACATTATGACAACCCGCTTAATAATGAGTAGGTCCCCCTTTTGCCACCAAAACAGCCCTGACCCATCAAGGCATGGACTCCACTAGAACTCTGAAGGTATGCTGTGGTATCTGGCACCAAGCCGTCAGTAGCAGATCCTGTATGTTGTAAGGTGGGCCCTCCATGGCTCGGACTGCTTCATTGTATTGAGATCTGGAGAATTTGGAGGCCAAGTCAACACCTCAAACTCGTGCTCCTCAATCCATCCTTGTACCACTTTACAGTTTGGCAGGGCGCAATATCCTGCTGAAAGAGGCCATTGCCATCAGGGACTACCCTTTTCATGTAGGAGTATTCCCCACGTGCATCAATAAGACTTGGCGGCCCATGACCCTGTTGCTGGTTCACTGGTTTTCCTTCCTTGTTTCACTTTTGTTCGGTCTTGACTGCCACAGACCAGGAACATCCCACAAGAGCTGCAGTTTTAGAGTTGCTTTGACCCAGTCATCCAGCTATCACAATTCCACCCTTGTCAATATCCCTTAAATCCTTACACTGGGCCTTCTTTTTTTTCTGTTTCCAACACATCAAGTTCAGGGACAAAATGTTCACTTGCTGCCCAATATATCCCACCCACTTCCAGGTGCCATTGTAATACTTGTAATATATATCCCCCCACGTCCAGGTGCCATTGTAACCAGATAATGGATGTCCATCAATACCCTCTCAGTGGTCATAATGTTATGGCTCATCGAACATCGGGAACTGTGACACCAATCAATGAATAGATAATGGCACTCAGGAAAACATAGATAGATAGATAGATAGATAGAGAGAGAGAGAGAGAGATAGATGTCCATTTAATGATGCAGTCTGAATCGGCATCTCTTTGGGTCATTTGGGGGGGAGGCTCAAGTACTTGTGTTGTTGCCATTCCCATTTTCTTTCAAGCGCCTCTTTGCAGAACAATCTGCCATCTAAAACTGTATCCCACTGATTTCCACCTAGAGCAGGGGTAGGCAACCCTGGCATTCTGGCTGTTGTGGAACTACAAGTCCCCTGAGGCATTGCAAGACTCTGACAACCCCAGGCATGACTTGCTAGGCACAAGATGGTATTTGTAGTTTCACTATCTGGAGTGCCAAGGTTGCCTACCCCTGGCCTAGAGGTTGGATGCATTGCCTTGCAGGGGTTCCCTTCATGTGCATCCTTCTAGATAAAAAGCAATCCACTGGCTTGTACATGCACCACCCAATGAACCAGAAGCTAAAAGCCAACAGGCACCCTTGCACAAAGTACTGGCCGCAAATAATCATGTGCCATGTAGTTTTGATGCAGTAGACCTCCTGGATGTTGCATGATATGAGCAGACCCAGAAGTTCGGGGAAGAGCTGCAAGGAAACATGGAGCTATAGGGGTGACAAGGTGAGTCTTTGGGGCAAAATAATGATAGAGTAACTTGCAAGAAATCATAGCACTGTGCTGCTGCTTTTTTAGCCTGGGGTATTAATACTTTAAGGGGTCAGGGATGCGTTTTCTTCTCTTAAAGCAAACTGGATCATCCTTCATTGTTTTGTTTTTTTTGCCTTTTCCAGATCAGAAAGATGTATTCAAAGATGTATTTATTAAGATAAAAATGTATATACATTTGTCTTATTATAACATATGTAATAAGTTTCATATTGGTAATGTCGCATCTAGACCCAGGATATGTCCCCTTTGGCCCTCAGGCTTTCAACACCAATGAATGTTCCTTAAAGCGAAACTGCAATCTCCTATCCCTGACAGCCAGGAAGGTGCCATCTTGGTCTTTACTTGGGTTGCAGTTGCGATGGTGCTGCACATGTGATCAGCTATGACACCAGCCATTTGAGGGCTTCAAAGTTTGGTTGAGAGCTGAAAAAGGAACACTTGGCAGGGCACGCCTTAAAAGTAACTCTTTTGGGGCACACTAAATTGGTGGGTAAAGTTCCTTTTTAAATGATATTAATACAAAAACAAAGGCATATAAGGACAAGGAAGGTGCATGAAGGTATTGTACAGTGGCTCACAGAGTTTGCACTTCGGTTAGAAGAAATCACAGTCCTGATTTTCTAAATGAAAAAGCAGTCTGGTCATGTTCTGAAGCTGCTGAAAGGTGCTCCGGGTCCAGTGTACGAATAGGAATTTTTATTGCTCAGGTAGGGATGGGACAGCTCAGTCTCTGTGGTGGATTCCTGGTTCAAGATAAAAGAACAAGATGATTATTCAGCTACACCAGGGTTGGGCAACTCCGGCCCTCCAGCTGTTGAGGAACTACAAGTCCCATGAGGCATTGCAGAACTGACCGTTACAGGCATGACTCCCATAGGCAGAGACACGATGGGATTTGTAGTTAAAACACAGCTGGAGGGCCAGAGTTGCCCACCCGTAAGTTACACAGGTTAAAGCAGTACTGTAGGCAAATGTGAAAGAAAGTCATGCGTTCTTTAAAATCATTAAATGCATTTTAAATGCAACTAATATAAATAGTTGAGTCTATCTTCATATAATCCCTTTCATAACAGGACAGATACTGGGAGAGAAAAGGGCAACACTGACCCAAAAAGGGTATAATTGTATTGCAAGATTCTGCCACTATATCAGTGTTATTAAGAAAAGCATATACTGATCAAAACAGACATCAAGTTTATTTTTACCACTGTGGCTTTTTAAGGGCAAAATGGCGGCCGCACATGCGTGCAAACCAAAACTCCATGTGGATGGTAAACGCGCCATTGTGCTCACCATATAAAGACGAGCCTGCCCCTGCTCCATTGCTGATGGTCTTTTCAGCTTGTGTTCCTGTGTGCTTGTACCTGTTGGATTCCTGTGACCTCCCTGACCTGGTTTGTTTGGACTTTGCTATTTGTTTGCTGCCTGCCCTTGACCTCTGCCTGTTTTCTGAACTTTGCCTTCTGCCTCCTGATTGTGTACTCTGCTGCCCGGCTGGCTCCGACCTCTGGCTTTCCTGACAACGCTCCAGTCTCTTGTTCCTGCTCCCACCCTGTCTGCTCGGTGGACCCCCGGCTTTCTGACTACTCATCATCAGGACGTCTCCTGCACAGTGTCGGTTCTCATCAGTGGCACTCGTGCTCCTCGCTGTCCAACTGCTCCCTGTTCCCACCTCCAGGGGCAGAAGGACATGAGTCGCAAGAGAATCCTCCTCACCTTCCGGTCTCTTACCAGGTACGCGAGAGGCTTCCACACACTAGAGATTCCTCAAAACATGACGGGAAAAGGCTGCACACCAACATCAACCGACTACAAACTTTATTCCATGATGATAGCAGCTTCCAACATATCGGTTCCCACCCAGCCACCGCTCCCCTCTGACACGTTTCACCCTTATGATTTGGCCCTCTGTGTCAGAGTTGTGCAGTGGCAGGGCAAGGAGCTTTGTCATGTTGGAGGCTGCTATCTTCATGGAATAAAGTTTGATATGGGTGTCATATTTTGTTCTTGTGGAGCTTGGACGGCTCCTGGCCGGCACCCGTAGACACCCGGGTGGTTGAAACCGATACTGGATGAACTGGTGAGATTTTCTTTTGTTGTATATACAGTGATTCCTCTAAGTTTGATAGGCTTGCCACATACTGAACACTGGATTAATGGCCCCAAAAACAATCCATCATAAATGAGGAGAAATAACATTGTAATTCAGACATACCATAGAATCCACCATGGGAAAGACCTTGTTATGACGGCTCAGAGTCCAGTCTGTAAGAAGCAGAGAAGAAATCAAAGTAGGCTCTTACACCAGTAGGGAAGGGGCTTAGTACCAGGACAGCAGACAAAGTAAGACAAGGGGAAGAAATGTTATAGAATATCAATAAAGGAGGAAAAAGCCATGAGAATAGAGGGGGAGTGAAGACAAACTAGTGAATAAATTGGGAATAAGGAACAAGAATGAAATGCAAGTGGTGAGGAAATACAATAAAGACTTAGCACCAAGGGCAGAGAAAGGAAGCATAATGTAAGTGAAGGAGGACAATGAAAAGAACCTTTTGCCATATCTTGATTGATCCAGATTGATTCTTTATCCCTGTAGATTGGAAACAATAGACATTATACAGTTATATGTATCAGATGACAGAAGGACCACCCCCTTCCCTTTTCCATGCAAACCCATCCAAATCTCTGCCAACCATGGTGCTACCTATAGAAAACACAAACATAACCAAATATTGAAAGATACACATGAGCTCCCAGCCATCCATTCCGGGAATCAGAAAACATCCAACTCTGCAACCAACAGCAGATCAGATTAGGTGTAGATCCAAACCCAAATATCACATGCTGATGACATCCAATCCTCTTCATATACCCTCTTGGCCTTGTTCACATCATCCACTTGTAAATGCAAAAGCAATGCGTATAGCAAGCATTAACAAAACATTTACAACATTTTTTTAAAAGGCAAAGAGAAGAGGGACCCATGATTTGAAGGGGGATTCTGATTGAAGGGGCAGAGCAATTTCTTTTTTGTTTTTATGTGTGGTCTTCCCTTAAAATCCATACCAGACCCTTATCCGTTTTTTACATTTTAGACTGGGGTGCCTCAAGATTTTGTATACTTTTAATGGGAGTCATGCCTGAAAACTAGGGCTGCGGAAATTAACTATTAATTTCTCGATTAATCGTTAAACTTTTTGATCGATTAAAATTCTTTTGATCGCTAATGAAAACACTCACCTCTCCGTCGGCTTCCGGGAGTCCCGTCGGAGATCCAAGATGTCCGTGACGTCAACGGACTCCGCCCCCCTTCACTAACCGATGGAGCCACTTGGGCCGGTGAGTTTGCCCAAGAAACTTTCTGCACGAGCGCCAGCAAGGCATTGGCCTATACACATACAGCACAGCAATGAAGTATTAAAATGAACTAGGATCACACTAATCCAGCACGTTATTATTCTGAGTTGCCCCACTCAAGCGGCGGCCATATTGAGTGGGGCACGTGAGATTAATAACGTGCTGGATTAGTGTGATCCTAGCTCATTTAATTACTTCATTGCTGTGCTGTATGTGTATAGGCCAATGTAGTTGGATCTGTATGTGCGTTATAATTAATCGAAATTAATCGATTAAAAAAAAATGCGATTAATCGAACACAAAAATTTTAATCAGTAACAGCCCTACTGAAAACAGTTTGAGAAACACTGCTCTAAGGGTTCCAAGAAAGCTAAAGTGTATGAGAACCCTCAGTCTACCAAATACATGAGCAGTGAGATCCATCAGCAGAGGATTCTAACACACAGGGAAAATATCTATCTATGAGGACGAGTGAACTATCTCTAATTGGTTTTAGAGACTTTCCAACGTGTTACAAAATACCTGGAAAGTCAAGAAGCAGCTTTGCTACTCGGGCTGCTCATGGTCTCCCACTTGTTAGGTACTTTATATGATGCCCATTTGGGTCACATGGTTTTATATGGTCTCCCTTACCTCTGTTCCTGCTTCTTCTGTTTACCTAGAAATAAAAAAATACATCAGATTATACACAGAGAAGACAAATGAGGAAACGTACAAAATCTAGATAAGATATTGTGGATACTTACTTCTCTGCATTAGGCAAACAACCAGAGAAACAAAAGCCACCAGGACCAGAAAACCAACAAGTCCGGAAACGAGTAGAATCACCCACAGAGGAACTACAATGAGCAACAAAAGGGAAATGACAATTGCTATTATTAGCAGAAGTAGCAGTTGTACCAGTAAATTATTATTGTTATTAATAGAAAGACAATAGAATGGTGTCATGAAGCACTGGTGGAACTACCAGGGTCACAGCGGTCGCAATTGCGACCGGGCCCTGGCGTTCTGCCTGTTTGGGGGGCCTATAGTGGAAGCAGTGGGCCCTCAGCTCCCTCATGCACCCCCCTTCCCTCCCAGATAGTGCTGCTCCCTCCCCCGACGCTTTGCCACCCGCCCTAGTTGAATGTACAAGCGGCTGTGCGGGGATGGAGAGGAGGCTGTGTTTGTCATCTGTTTGCCTGGCGTAGCCGCTACCGACATCGCAGGCACCACCAGGCAGCACAATTAGCTGTTGCGAGAGGAGCCTCTGGCCGCCGAGAGTATTGTATTGCTGAGACTTGTAGTCCTGCATAGCTGGTGGTGTTCTGCATTGCTGTATAATGATTATACAGCAATACAAGATACCACCAACTATGCAGGACTACAAGTACCAGCAATACATTATATTAGTAAGTAGGGGTGCACCAGTGCCAATACTGGGCATTTTCATGAGTACTCACGAGTCCCAAAGTGCAGATACCGGCACTGGCGAAACTACCAGGGTTGCAGCGGTCGCATTTTCAACCGGGCCCAGGTGTTCCGCCAGTTCGGAGGGGCCCTGAGAGGACCAGATCACTGGCATTGATTTGCCATGTTTTCTGGTGCGGGAGATCGCACTGTGGTCGGGTGCGTGCCTGCGGTGCCATTGACTTTAATGCAACAACACGCCCCCTCCCGCCCCAGAATGCAGTGAGCTGGCCGGGATGCAATCCAGTGCGTTCCAGCACCGTATGGGGCTGGAACACACTGAAACTGTTGTGAACTAGCCCCGAAAGTTATAACATACATAGAGGGGAATTTATCAAAACTGGAGCAGACAGAATCTGGAGCAGTTGCCTAAGGCAACCAATCAGCATCCACCTTTTATTTTCAAAACTTAACTGAACAAAGTGATGAGAGAAGCTGATTGGTTGCCATATGTAACTGCTCCAGATATTTCTGCTTCAGTTTTGATAAATCCCCTTATTCTGTTTATTTATTACATAAAAAAATAGGTATCAAAATCATGTTTTTTTTTTGGTGGTGGGGGGCCCTTAATAGTTTCTGGCATCGGGGCCCTGAGGTTTCTAGTTACGCCTCTGTCATGAAGGATTGGTTTTAAATACGGAACTCCAGCAAAGCTTTTTTTTCTTTGTTTCGGTGTTAGAACCTCAATCAGGAAGTGAGGATAAATCCCAAGCAAGTTTTGGTTACAGTTCCATTTTTAGCACCAAACTGTAGACAGGATAATATTAGTCCTCTATTATATTTTCCTGCAGTGTGAAATGACAGAATTTTGTGAAAAAAGCAGACTCTCTACATTCTGGTATAGTGGGCAGATGGTTGGGTTCCCAGTTGGGGGGTGCAATGGGGCCCATAGCCCAGCCCCATCAATCTCTGCAAATCAGAAGCAGTCTAAGGACATCTTCAGACAGGCGTGCAAATCAATCTGGTGGAGGGTGGAATGTATTGGCCAGGTTGGACATTCCAGGCCATCTAAATTTCTCCCATAGGGAGTGCATGCTGAGTGTTTAGGCTCATGCTAAGCAAAAGTAAATATCCAAACACCAATCAGAGATCAGATGAGGCTCAATCAGTCCCAAAGCCATCTAATGTCAATGACCAGTCTAAAATGTAGTCCATCTAAAGTAATATTTCTGTTAGAGTGGTGGGCTTAGTCACCCGCTGGCTTCTTATAGCTCTTGATGACTTCAGCAAAGGATCTTCCTGCCTCAATTCAGACTTTGTTCCCACCTAACCTAAAGGTTTGGGGGTTCTCATCCACCTCAAAGTGTACCCACGCCTTTTGGTGCATGCTCATAGGTTAAATGAAAAATCCAGCAGGAAGAGTGCTAGTAGCCTAGTGGCTATTGCAGATGTGTAGACCCATGAACTCAACCGTAGGGCTCTTGTCACCAGAGTTCCCATAAGATATAAGAAACCATTAGTACATTTAACTTTCTATCATCATCTAGAAAAAACACCTTTGGGTGGGCAAATCATTTAAAGCAATGTCTAAAGTTGAAAATATTGCATAGGAAAAGTTCATGTTTACTTTTTCAGCTGGCAGGTACAGTAGAGCCCTACCCCTCTTTTATCAAGTTTACCTGCCTCTCCTAAGCGGCTCTGCTGAAAAAAAAATGTTGTTTGATACAGGCTTTTCTTAGCCCGATAGCCTAGGAATGACAGTGTGCCTTTGTATCATCTCACGTTTATTTATTGGTGGTTATTTCACCTTTAGTGCTTGAACTGCCTCGTTGCCATAAAGACGTTATGTGTAGTACTCCTACTTGTAATAACCTATTGAAAGTAAAAAAAAAAGGTTGCTTGCAAAGCTCAATAGCTCAAGCTGAACTTTACACAGCTAAATGAACCAGATAAGTGCCGCCTACCCCTCTCCCCCTGCTTTGTTTAGTGTTTCAAGTCAAGGAGAGAGACCAAAGGTAAACAGCTTCTGCTGTGCTTTATCTTCACAACATCCATAAAGCTCTCTGTAGTGGTAGCATCATGGGTGCACACTGTAGTAAAGGTTTAAAAAAAAATAGTTTCTTCCAGGTTTTCCAGATTATAGTGGGATGGAATCTCTGGAATCTCTAGTCCTGGGGCCAGGTGTTGCCAATGACCAGCCTGGGCTGATCAGGTGACTGAGAGCAGCCTTATTAAGAAGCCAGTCCAGAGCTCATAGGGGAGTTGGTGTTGTGTGTGCAGGAGACACACGGACACAGGCAGACTCGGGGGCGTGCTGGACGGACGTGGAACAGCCAGGGGAGGCTGGGAGAGGTCAGGAAGGTCGGTGACCCAAGGGACCTGTTGGACACTGCTGAGAGAGTCAGTGGCCCACGAGGGGGAGCAGTGTGAGTATCACGCAGAGGTGTGCAGAGAAACTTGGAGCTGAGGAAAGCTACTGAGGACTGTATTTGCTGAAGAAAAGCGGATTATCATGAAAAGTGCATGAAATGTTGACCATATGTGTACAAAAGACTGTTCTGTATGTTGCTGCTGGAAGCTGTCTTGTTTAACAAGGGAAGTTTACCCTGTTGATGGAAAGTGACTTTTTGTGTTTGCCCTTAATAAAACTGCGTTTTACTTGCATTTCCTGACAGTCAAACAGTTGTTTTATTACCAGGTAGAGCAGACTGTAAGGCATGAGAGGAATCTGTAGGTGCTGGCTCATCTATAAGAGAAGTTACATATCATTATTAGTATCTTTACAAAACAAATAGATACGTCTGTAGGTGAAAACATACAGCCTGATAATACAGAATAATTGAACTATAAATGTAAATACAATGTGGGTTGCATGAGGAGCTAGTGCAGGGGTAGTCAACCTGGGCCCTCCAGCTGTGATCAAACTACAAATGCAACCATACCCACGCCTCCTGGAGTCATGCCTGTGGCTGTCAGAGTCTTACCGTGCCTTATGGGACTTGAAGTTCTAGAACAGCTGGAGGGTCGAGATTGTTTACTCCTGAGCTAGTGTATTATAGCAGCTCCAAGTCAGGGTAAAAGTAGAGAATTTCCTGGAGTTTCGGGGATACCTAAGGTGCACAGAGGTAGCATTAACCATTTCGCTGCCAAGCCCTCCGGAAAATTTTTCAAATCAGCTGGCCAAGCCATTTTTGAATTTTCTGCAATTTTTTCCTATTGGTTTGATTTTCAACTGCTGCGTTGCTAGCGTTTGTAAAAGACCCCCCAAACCATATATTTTCTGAAAGCGCAGGCCCGGTAGAATAAAAAGCTGGTGATACTAAATTTGTAGGCCCTGCGATAATTGCGCAAATGTTTCTCAAATTAATATTAAACCGATAAAAATTACGGACCCCCGCTGCCACAGACCCTACAAGCAGCGGGGATCCATGGAGTCTCTCATCCCTCCCCGGTATTTTTAGCTTATAGTAGAACTGTAAACGCCAGGTCCGTACGGCATACTGAGCTGGCCAGCTGGAAGCACTTTTGTAGCTCCGTATGCCGTACGTCCTTGGCAGCGAAAGGGTTAAAACAAAAGTATGCGCAGGCACTATGCCTGTTTTACAATAAATGGGTTGACCATGGAGCTAATTTGCGTGAAAACTGTATAAGTGAGGGCCAGGAATCAATGTTAGAACTCACCCAAAATGGTCACGTTGACCATATTGCTGCGCTGGGATGTCCTTTCCTTGTCCTGCACCCAGTAGTGGTACACACAGGAATATGTAATCAAGCCACTAGTTGCAGGAGGCTGGAGACTGAATGTGACACTGTTCTTGGTCTCTGGAGCTGACTCTTGCTTTACCCAGCTCTGACTACTTTCAGAATAAAGATAGAAGATACCCTCTGGGTAACTGCTGGGGGCCGTACAATGCAGGACCACTGACTGATCCTTGTAGACAAAAGGTGATGGTGAGGCCAGCTGTGGTGGAGGCAGATCATCTGTATAATGTAAAGAAAAATGTTACTCTTCAGTAGGCGCACATCAGAACATATAAAGGTACTTCTGGTAGTTACAGTATATATAACGATACAAGTTCAGGTTGCCCAGGTTGTGGCCTTTGAAGTGGCCACATGTGACAGTAGGCAGAAAGGAAGCGTGGTACAAAATTGGCAGGTATGGTCGTGGTCAAACAGGCCAAAGATTCAGGGTAGGCGAATAACAAGCAGGTTGTAAATGGGTATCAGAACTGTAACAGGGATCATGGGAGCAGGGGCTTGGGAACAGGTCTTTGCACAATCAACGCCCAAGTTCACTGAGTAGGTTTAAATAATTGTCCCCAGAGCCGTAGCTAGCTCCTTTTGTGCCCGAGACAAGAACAGAAAATTGTGCCCCCCAACAGACATGTGCGGTATGTAAACATTTTTTGTTTCCGTTCATTCCATCCGAAAACAATTTTTTTTAGTCTTTGCACATGTCTAGTAATATGTGTGCATAAGTGTGTGTGTGTTGTTTTTTTTAATTTATTTATTTTTATTACTATTTTTTTTCCCACTGTTGGGGGGCTTCAGGGAAATATTTGGGATCTAAACAGACCCCTAACATTTCCCTTTTGAAAAAGAAAAAGAGATTGAAGACAGCTGGAGCCTGTGCCACTCCTCTTCTTCCTGCCGAGCCACGGCTGTGTTGGCCTGGCTCCCCCGTTGCCAATAGCGCCCTGTGCTCGCCATGGCAACGGGGGTGAGCGTGTACAGCCAGGCCGGGCCTGGCTGCGCCCCCTCTCAGTTGCGCCTGAGGCGAGTGCCTTACTCGCCCCATGATAGCTACAGCCCTGGTTGTCCCAGACATGACTCAGAGGGAGCGTCCAGCAGTAGTTCTAGCTAAGAACCTGCAGTGGGGTGCAAGAACGTCTAAACATGCAGGGACTAAGAAAGCTGTTGCACAGTTGAACAGGAACCAAGTATGGGACCTAAGTACGAAACAACAGACTGATCCTGCAGAGAATCAGCTGCAACAGGGACACCTGCAGACAATGGCTCAGGTTGATTGTGACAATGGTGATCGGTCTGTGACATAGAACTTTCCTGGACCGTGGATCCAATCACAGCTATGACACTCATGGTATATGATTTAAATGTTATGTCACAAAGTGGTAGATCTTTATTGTTGTTTCGCTCGGAAACTTAATTGTCTAACCTGGAATTCTCCTTTACTAACAGAGCAATACCAAGTATTTCCAGGTAAGCACCGATGTTCTGCTGTCATGGAAAAACAGCAGATGACCATTTCCTCTTCTATTGAGAAAAAGGAAGAAAACACTTCGCAGAGTCATATCCGTCATTTACGTTGGGAGGAAGATTGCTGCGCATGTGGATATCTTGCACCACTTGTTGTTTATGGTGACATCTGTCCATTTGTGTTAACAGATAAAGGATGAGGTTACCTGGGACATAATTTTACAAATATAATCTCTTAGCTTTGCCTTTTCGTTCCCTGTCATCTGTGAGCATACGTGCCAGTATTAACTTTGCTTTGTTTTAATTAAACTGTCTGCGGTTCATTTGTAGTTAGTACAGCAGGATGTCTGTATAGCCAGATTGAGAATAAAACGGTATATATATCAGGGATTCCTTGAGGTTATTCTGTTTTCCACAATTGGTTGGCTGAGATCACACAGTGGCAGAGATGGGTAGGCAGGGGCGTAACAATAGCCATAGCAGCCCATGCAGCTGCTATGGGGCTTGGGGGTAGAAGGGGGCTCCATGCTGGATTGCTAAAGTTGCTGTTGACCCTGCACCCCTTATGGCATTTCTAATCAAGAAGAGTTAATATCAGAAGTACAAGAAGAGACTATGCAGACAGCTCTCCTGCTACCTGTCCTTGATTTACATTTTAAAGGCTTTGCCATGAGGACTTATTAAAATTTTGCTATGTTTCTACTTATATTTCTGTGCAAAAGTGACACTTCTGTAGCGCGATGTCACGCAAAGTCGCCGGTAATGACCGACATTGAGCGACACCATTGAAGTCTATTGGGCCAAATCGCGTTAAATCCGCCGAAAAATAGGTCACGCTCGAGCGGCAAGCGACATTGAGCTGTGAGATGTGAACAGCTCCATTGAAATGCATTGGAAGAGCTGCCTTGAGCTACACTGAGCTTCATGTTTGAGCGATTTTTGAGCGTAAATCGTGCTACAAATCGCTCAGTGTGAATGTGGTCTTAGGCCCCATTCACACTAAGCGACATACCTTTTAGAAGCGGATCCTCGCGGCCTGGATAGCGCGACTGTTTGGGGCGACGCTCCGACGCTCCAGCGACGGTAGCGCGACCTTCACCGTCAGGCTGCATTAAAAAATAGAAAAATTGTGCGACATCCTCTGAAAGAAGGGTCCTACAGGCGCGACTTGCGAGCACGACGAGCGACATGGAGCTGTAGAGCTCCATTAAAAATCATTGGCTAGCGACTTCTCGAGATATCGCGCGGCAAAAATGCGATATCGTGGCGGAAATCCGCTCAGTGTGAATGGGGCCTGAGGCTAGGTTCACACCTACGTGATTCAGATGCCGAGCTGTTTTTGCGCATTTTCGATCGAGCGACTGTTCATTGTAAACCGCGTGGTTGTCGAGCGTTTTTCAATGCATAGAGATGTCTATGGGACCCAAATCACACGACAACCGCCCGCAAATAGCGCCTGCACCTTTTTACGCGACAGGTGATTTTGGTCGTGCCTCAAACCACAAAGGTGTGAGCAGCCTCTATTGACTTCAATGCGCACCTGTGTTTTGCGTGACAAATCGCCTAAGTGTGCACTGGCCCTTAGGTGCATGGATCTTTAGTCATTTGTAGCTTCAGGTCTTGGATACAGTTTTGTATATTTAATCCAGGCCATAACTGATCCAAGTTGATGCAACCTTTGGGAGCAGATCAGAGAGTGGTATAGGTAGACAGGAAGGCTGCATCATCACCATCACTATCACCATCACTATCACCTTTCATTTGTAATAACATTGATTGAATAAACAAAATGTGTAGTTGTGAATCACAGCTGTCATTCACACCACGCCGACATTGAACAACGGCATCACCCCTGTGTGCATCACTTACCTGAGCTGACCGAAATAATTTCAGCTCCAATTAATCCTGAAAGAAAACAATTTGTGAATAAACTGATTCAAATAGGACATTGTCATTGCAAAAAGGGATATTGATGAACACAGTGGGAAATATAGCACAATGATCTGCAGTCATGGTTCACCAGCGACATAGTTGGGAATTCTGCGGCTTTTCCCCGGAGACTCTGGCTAATCAGTTTGATTGTTGGTATCTACGCTGCTGGGAGTTCACTCCAATTCTAGGGTCACTTCTCCTGGCAGCAAGTGGCAACCTTGTGCTGGAGAGGAGAAAAGCTTGGCGGAGGTCCGAGCTGTGCTTTTTCCTCATCCATCTCCTCTCTCTGCTCATTGAGTATGCAGGAGGGTGAGAATGAAACATAAATTGCTCCATGCTGCATCCTGGGGGCCTGAAGTAAGAATAAAAGAAAGTGGGGGAGGCAAACCAGTTATTGTAACTGCCCATGTATTGTCACAATTGCCCATTTGGTACCCATGTATTGTAATGTGTGCCCTTATATTGAGCCATTTGACAATTGCCTGTTTGTTGCCCGTCATTGCCCGTCATTGTTCATTTGTTTGCCAGTGTATTGTAGTGGTTGCCCATTAGACATGTGCAGCGACTAAAAATTTGTTTCGTTTCGGATTTCGCTTATTTCGTTTTTGGAATTCGGATCCTATATGTGTTTCGTTTCGGGAATCAGATTCGTATTCGGATCTGATTCGGAATTCATGTTGGATTGGGAATTCGGATTCGGTTTTTGGAATTCGGATTCAGAATTTGGACGAATTCTCGAAAATTCAACTTGAGGTGGGGTAGCAGAATTGGCACAATTGTAATTTCTGGTTGCTGTGCTCTAGTCTTTACTATTGAAGGGACATTACAATCCTTCTCTTAATTTGTTTTTATCCGTTTAAATGTTAACAGTGCCCGCACAGGATTTAGACGAAATTAGTTCCAAATCCGAAGTATCGGATTCGGATATGTTATATTTCGGAAATTCGGATGCTCCGAATCTACAAACTTTTGAAATTTCGTCCAAATTTCGATTCGGAATGAAACGACGAATCGCACATGTCTATTGCCCATTAGTTTGTAACACTTGCCCATTTGTTTCCTGAATGTTGTTACAATTGCCTGTTTGTTACTGGCATATTTCTAGTTTTGCCCATTTGTTGCCCTGTTGCCTCAATATTGCCCATTTGTTGCCTGTGTATTCTCAGGTTTTCCTTTTTGTTGTCTGTACATGCCAACATTTGCCCACATATTGTAACAAATGCCTATCTGCTGTCTTTATATTGCAATGATTGCTTGTCTTTGAACCACGTACTCAGTTGTTGTCTGTGTATTGTAATGATTGCCTGTTGGTTCCCGTGTATTGTCAAGATTGTAATTTTGTACTACAAATTGTCAAATCAGCTTTTGTTTTGATTTTTTTGTTAATTTTATGTATTTTTCTTATTGTTTTTATTTGTTTATTGTTCGGTGAAGTTTGTTATTTCAGGCATGAATATAACAACTTCAAAAAAATGTATTGAAACAGAAAGTAACAATGGGCTACATTCTTCTTGTCTATTACATTTTGCAAGTTGCTACAAGGAAATGCGGCACTCCTGTATCTGTTGAAGATCGGTGTGTAATCTTTAATTCATCAATCGGCATACAGAAAATGTCTCAGACAAAATAACTAATGCGCTTCACACATACTTGTTCTATGCTTAAGCGCGAGTATGCGTGAAATGCGTCAGAGAAATATGCCAACATGGTCATATCTCTGAATCTATAGAATTATATGGGCAGCTTTATTATCATATCAAAAATCAGCATAAAAACTCAATGTAGCACATAAAGACCACTTTCCAAGCCTAATCTGGCTATTTTTTTAAGCCCAGGAAGTCCCTCTCTAGACTAGTAGTTTCTAAGAGAAAGAGCTGTATTCAACTCCAAATGTCACCCACTTTGAGCATCCTGCAACTCTAACAGCCATTTCTCAGTTCCTAGTTCCGGTCCAGTGAAGCTCAATGGGATCAGCTTCACCGTCCAGGAACTTGCTTGTATTAGAAGTTTAGTGAATAAAGATTATCACTCAGACTTGGGCTCTGAAAAATTCCTATGTATTCAACCCTAAGGGCTCATCTGCCTGGACTTGTGATTTGTATTTAAACTGTTTATCCTCCTCCTACTAATCCAGTAAATGAAGCAGCTGAAAGTGACTCAGAAGGAGCTTGAAGCACTTCCTTGAGCAACTCAAAGTCATGTTAGAGTAATTTAGGAGAAAGTTCAAGTAATATTAAACTCTCAAACTTTTTTTTCAATAATAAATCAGTGTCAAACAAATATACATTGTGTCACGATCTGGAATCAGGCGAGACCCGGGGGTAGGACACACGCACACGTCATCACCATAATAACACCAGGGGACACCCGGGGGTGGGACACACGCACACGTCATCACGATAATGACACCAGGCGACACCTGGTGCGGGACACACACACACGTCATCACAATAATGACACCAGGGGATGGACATAACAATAATGACACTGGGGGGACGGAGATAACAATCATGACACCAGGAGACATAATAATCACAATAATAATAATGACACTGGGGGACATAATAATAATAATGAAGTATATACATATAATACTAAAGCTGAGGCTCCTAGACCCGAATGGCATTCGGGATCCGAATTTCCAAATTGCATTCAGGAGCTCCTGAAAGCCATTCGGGTCTGGGAGCCATATACATATATTACTAAAGCTGAGGTTCCCAGACCCGAATGGCATTCAGGAGCTCTCGAATGCAATTCGGAAATATGGATCCCGCATGTTATTCAGGTCTGGGAGCCATATACACAGATTACTAAAGTTGGGGCTCCGACACCCGAATGGCATTTAGGAACTCCTGAATGCAGTTTGGAAATTCGGATTCCGAATGCCATTTGGGTCTGGGAGCCTCAGCTTTATTATTAATATCTGTATATGTTTTTTTGTGGTATTCGCAACGAATATTCATAAACGTATCCGAAACTAAAGAAAATTCAGAGAATACAAGATCCGAACTGAATTGAATGTCGAATCCAAATCTCAAATCCCGAAATAACAAAATATCCGAACCAAACCGAATTTTTCCACAGCTTACATGTCTAGAGAAGAACCTTTGGCAATGGTGGAAAATGAACATCAGCAGCCCAGGCTGTGGGACAGGTGAGTATTACTTATGGTCTTTCAGGGCCCATTCACACCGGATCTGTTGCATTGCGATCCGTTTTTCAATGGATGCTCATGGAAGGGCACTGAAAAATGAATGGGGCACCTCTCCGTTCACATGGTAACGCAATGGATCCGGTGTGAACTAGCCCCATTCACACCCATTGATTTTTGGGTGCTCTTCCATTAGCATCCATTAATAAACGGATCGGAAAGGAAATCGGGAAGTAACATTGCAAGTTAACAGACCCTCCGTTGATTTGCGATCTCCCTCCAAATTTATGTGTGAATGCAATCTTACAGACACTGCGTTGTTGAATTTGTTAAAAACCCAACAGATTCCTTTCTTACAGTGTAAATGGTTGTTAGAGTTGCAGGATGCTCAAAATGTGTCTCGCACAGATACCATCAGCCGATTCTCTTTAAGAACCCCATAAACCCTCACAAAGCATACATAGCATGGGGGTTTACAATGATGACCCTTGTGCTCTAGTCTCCATGTATCAAACAATCATGCTTTAGAGACATACATACCCTTCAGTATATAAAGCTGGACCCAATGGTCCTCTCACTGGGCCTAGTGTACCGAACCTGAGAAGAATGGTCTTCTATAGAGTAACAAGAATGTGAAGATTCTTACCTAAGACAAATAAGAGCACCATGGCCGTCACTCAGTGAGATGTCTTCTCTGCGTTCTGTGTCACCACACCCAGGAATAAGGAACTGCAGATGAACAAATACTCCCCAGGAAACCACAACTTCAAGACATCGTTAGGCTGATCGCATCATCTGACATTGAGACTTAACTGATCTCAGCCATGTATGTGATGTCAATGGTCACCCGGGGAGCAGCCATGCAGCGGGTAGACCCCGGCTCCATCTCCAGATCTTGTAACCATTCATTGAAGGTCATTATCACATATTATGTGGCAGGCATGCTTCTAGTAAGTCCTCATTCTTTCAGTGGATGCACTTATACCTTCATCTCCAATATGTAAACATACTCCGTACATGGGAGCCAGCAGCGGCCAATGCAAAAAAAAAAAAAAATATTGCTTAAACTGTATACAGCAGGTTGGGGGGAACTCTGCCTATTTATAGGCAGTTATTATGACAGATGAATCTTCCTGTTGCATGTGTTTTTAAATGACAGTGATTGATGTTTGATGAAAACCACATTCACTGCTGTATAAATATTATGTTTTAGATTAAAGAACGGAAGAGTTAAAACCCCTTTTGCTGCCTGTGTAGGGAGCTTTGCCATCACTTCCTGTCCAGGTGACACAGCAGGAAGCAAGAGAAAATCTCTCCATGGTGGGAGGAATTTGGCTCTTGGTTGTCACGGGAACAAGTGTACACGTTGTTACCTGAAATAAATAGAGTGGGGGGCATTCATGAAAACTGGAGCAGACCAATCAGCTTCTCTCATTAGTTTGTTGAAAGAGAGAAGCTGATAGGTTGCCATGGCAACTGCTCCATGTTTTGTCTGCTCCAGTTTTTATGAATTCCCACGGAAAGTCTCCCAGGAAGGGATACAGAGCAATAAATATGTTGAATCAGCTGTAATTGTGCTAAAATGTATTCTGTTTAATTTTCCCCTTTTTAATTTTTTTCTTTTAGACCAAAAGTATCAAAAATATAAACTATTATGAAAACTTGTCTGTGAAGGTTCTCATTCATCCAGGTCATTTTATATCCGTAAAAAATAAGTCAAGGCAACTGTATTTTTCTTGAAGACGTTTCAATATTCACTATTATGAAAACTGTCTCCAAATTCCATGTCAGCCGCCATCTTGTCGTAGCCCAGATAACGTTGCACGGTACCCCCCGCAGAGAGCGGCTTCCGTGCTTAGGTGCAGTATGTACACGGGTCAGGGTCTCCACGTATCACTGGCCCCTCAGCGCAGACATCTGATTGGTCCAGATCAGCTTCTTGCCCTTACAAGGCAAATAAGGGTGGGGCGGGGAAGTGTGCGCGTCCCCCAATGAACGGTTGCTTGCTGTAGGACATTCGCCAATGAGACTCCGGAATGAGATTACTGACGGCTGCAGGAGCCAGTAGGAGAGGAGGTTGGCTGTTACGGAAGTGGTCTCGGCGTGTGAGCTCTGTCTCTGCCGCTTCTATGGCTCCCGTTCTCGGTTTCCTTTGGCTGCTGCTGCCGGTGATAGTGGCCGGGCTGGGACAACCCCAGGACTCGGAGCTGACCTTCCTGCTGCCGGCCGGGAGACAGGAGTGCTTCTATCAGACGGCGCTTTACAATGGCAGCATGGAGGTGGAGTACCAGGTGAGATCCTGCCAGAGACCAGCCTGGGACCACGGGGGGGATGTCATCCAAAGACACGACCGGGGATGAGGAGTACATGTCACCCAAAGACCAGAGGAGGAAGAGAGAGTATCTGTAGTCTGAAGAGAAGTAGGGACTAGGGAGCGCCTGTAGTGTACGCAGCACCTGTAGGCTGGGGAGACGGTTGGGAGCACCTGTAGCCTGGGGGAGCGCATGTAGCCTGGAGAGATGGGGGCGCGCCTGTAGTCTGGGGAGACGGGGGAGCACTTGAAGTTCCTCTCGGTGTGTAACATTTGATTGTCTCCTGCAGGTGATTGGTGGAGCCGGGCTGGACGTGGACTTCTCCGAATTCCTTCAGCACAATCTCGGAGAAGTTGGTGTTCTTTGAGATCATATTTGACAGTCAGCAGGGTGACGAGGAGCCGGACAGCTGGGCCGACATGGTGGAACCGGACGAGCTTCTGGATATAAAGATGGAGGACAGCAAAATGATCACTGTGATTGGCTATTACATAATTGGGAGCTGGACCTCGGGGGAGGGGAGGATGTGCAATTGGGCGTGCTCCCAGCACAGACTAAGGTACACATATTTAAGTTCCAATCCATGCCCCACGCATATGCTACAGCCAGACTAAAGTTTAATAAACGCTGGAGCTTTAGATGCCTATTTATGCCTAAACAATTTTGCCCTGCGTATCTCTGTTTAATGTTTGTTCTGTGCCAACAGATGCAAAAATGAATGTTCTTAGTATATGGTTTATGTAAATTAGAATGTTATAATGTAGCTCCACATTATGGCCACTAGATGGCACAGAGGAGCATAGGAGTAAATACATTATGGCCACTAGATGGCGCTGAGGAGCATAGGAGTAAATACATTATGACCACTAGATGGCGCTAAGGAGCATGGGAAATAAATACATTATGGTCACTAGATGGAGCTGAGGCAATAAATACATTATGGTCACTAGATGGAGCTGAGGCAATAAATACATTATGGCGCTGAGGAGCAGAGGAATACATTATGGCAACTAGATGGAGCTGAGGAGCATAGGAGTAAATACAGTATAGCCACTAGATGTAGCTGAGGAAATAAATACATTATGGCCACTAGATGGAGCTGAAGAGTAGAGGAAATAAATACATTATGGCCACTAGATGGCGTGAGGAGCAGAGGAAATATTTACTCTGCTCCTCAGCCCCATCTAATGGCCATAATGTGGTATTACATTGACATTACAGTAAACCTTTTGCTGTTTTGCCTGTCTGACTGTCCCGTCTTCTCTTGTCAGGAGTCCATAGAGAGTATGAGGGCCAGACTGGAGCGCAGCATGCAGATGCAGACAGTCCTGCGAGCCTTTGAAGCCAGAGACCGTAACTTGCAAGATAGCAACCTCGGCAGAGTCAACTTTTGGTCGGCTGTCAATCTGGCAGTGCTGGTGACGGTGGCCTTCCTCCAGGTCTACATGCTGAAGAGCCTCTTTGACGACAGGCGTAAGAGTAGGACGTAGTAGGAGGAGGATCTGACGTCTTGAGTTAAGTGCTTCAAATCTGTACAGTCTTCCACCAGAACTAAGGATGAGGAATCGGCACACTCGTCCCGCTATGGTTGTCACTTTAACGCAATCTCTGTTTGGACTTTGAAAACATAAAGATGTGTCAGCGTGCAATGTATAGGAAGGGGAGCAGAGACTGTACCCCCCTAGACTTATGAACTGTCATGCCTGCAACATACGTTAGTAAGATTGGTCACCTCTTGATGTGAAGAACACAGGAGAACATGGACTGGGCCCCCTGTATATGCAGCCCCCTGGGGCTTGTAGCACACACAGTGTAAGGAACATCACGCCTCCTCTGTGTCATCTAAGAATTGTCAGCGCCCATAACAACCAGTCAGCTTCCCTCTATCAGTTCCTAAGCTGCAGTGACAGTATGAAGGGGAATATGTCATGGATGCTGGAGGTCGTACCAACCAGGAGTCTTGTAGACCTTTCTATACACTGCCTGGCCAAAAAAAAAGGTCACATACTTGAACATCATTGGACCTCCTTTAGCTTTGATTGCGGTACACATTCGCCGTGGTGTCCTTTCCATAAGCTTATACAATGTCACAACGTTTATTTCCATCCAGAGTTGTATTAATATTAACCAAGATCTTGTAGTGATGATGGGAAAGTCAGACCTCTGCGTAAAGTTTTCTCCAGAACATCCCAAAGATTCTCAATGGGGTCAAGGTCTGGACTCTGTGGTGACCAATCCATGTGTGACAATGATGTCTCATGCTCCCTGAACCACTCTCTCACAATCTGAGCCTGATGAGTCCTGGCATTGTCATCTAGTATTATGCCCAATGTGCCATCAGGTGAGAAATAATCCATTGATAGGGAAAAACCTGATCAGTATATTCAGAATGGCAGCTGAGCTCATATTTGGGGACATAGGGTTACTGAACCTAGACCTGACCCAACTGAACCACTCTTCGATCATAACACGTGTCCAGTGGAAGGCTCTGACCTATCTGCTTGGCTAGATCCAGGTGGTGACTTTCTTTTTGGCCCGGCAGTGTACACGAAGCATACAGTCATAACCATCAGTTGTTCAGCGCAGTGTCACCCTCTGTAGCTACGAACCAAACTAAACCTATAGAACCCCTTTCAAAAAAGTTTGCTGGTTCTATCAAATTGTATGCGTTTGGTAACCTCCGGGGACGCACTTCTTGCCTCATAACGGGAAGCGTGGCGTCTAAAGAGAATGCTATTCGGTCCCGCTTGCATCTAAATGACTTCTATAACAAAATGTTGCGCAGCCTGACTTCATGCTAAGGAAAGGTTACATTTGTATTTGTCGGTGAGCCTGTGAGAGATTTTGCCTCACTTCCTGTCTAATCTGTCCGTCCAGAGTTCCATTTTATTTTCCCCCAGATCTTGTAGTGATGATGGGAGAGTCGGACCTCCTATGTAAAGTCTTCTCCAGTCTGAGGTTGTAACACTTCCCCCGTGTTTCAGTCTGTCGTCACTGGAGAGATGTTCAGACTGGAACCCCTCTTACCCAATAGGGGGGTCTATCCCTTCCCTTCTGGGTCCAAAACTAGAAACATTGTTTTGGCTGGGGTTGAGATGAAAAGATAAAAATCCACTCCGCCTCGGCATGCTAGAGCTGTCCGGGTCAGACACATCATGACGTCTGCTACTTCTCAGACAAGAGCAGGCAAAGAACATACAGGGTTATTCACAAAAGGGTGAAGAGTTTGGAGAAGGCCGGAGAAGTGAACAATCTAGGACAACATAGCGGAACTGGAAAGTTAGCTGAATTGGTGGAATCACTCGTTCCTGGTCATTGGTGGAGGGCTGTGATCAATCAGATGTGACGACAGACGGAGTTCCTGGTTGGGAATCGCTAATATCGGCCATATTTGGGCTGTTCGAGTTGATCTACATCCACCAATTGTATTTCACTTCTTTCAAATCTCCAGCTTAACATCTGACTGGTTGTTGTGGCGAACACGATTCTATTTGATCTTTAGCATTTATAAATGAGGTGCTGCAAGGTGACCGGTCCTTTGGAAGCGGATTTCCACTTGAAATAGAAATGTCCCATTTCTTCCTCAGGTAGAAGTGTCCCAGGCACTGGAAGAGCGGGAAAAGCGGACTTCCCCCTGGGCTGCAACTGGCTGTTACCTGCTATTGCAGCACTACAACAAGAATGGTTACACATGGGCACTGGATATGGAGGTGGATCCGATGCACGTGTGGCTCCAAGTCGTGCTTTACCTGACAATCCAATGCTTTCCTGCTAGAGGAAAAGTGATTAGTGAAAGGCCCGGCAGCATCAAGGTATCTTAAACGCTGTTTGTGGCACTGCTGCACGGACTGAAGGCTTTACTCGGTTGTACTGAGCCATTCTTCTCCATGTAATCTTTCAAAACTAGCATTTTGGGGAAAGGGGGGTGGGGTTCTTAGTGGGTGTTGAGAGCCCCCCTTTTCAACCTCAGTTGTACAAGAGATGGAAGGTGCATTGAGAATCCCATTTCGAATTGCAGGTTAACAAGGCTGGGAAGGAGCGTTATGAGCCCCCTTTTGAGGCTACAAGGCTGAGCAGTTGTGTTGGAAGCCCCATTTTGAATCCAAACTGTACGAGGCTGGGATGGTGCGTTGTAGATCCAGTAGTTGACGGGGGGGAGATCTACAAGGCTGGGAAGGTGTGTTGGGAGCCTACTTTCATCCCCTGGGTTTACAAGGCTGGGAAGGTGTGTTGGGAGCCTACTTTCACCTCCTGGGTCTACAAGGCTGGGAAGGTGTGTTGGGAGCCTACTTTCACCTCCTGGGTCTACAAGGCTGGGAAGGTGTGTTGGGAGCCTACTTTCATCCCCTGGGTTTACAAGGCTGGGAAGGTGTGTTGGGAGCCTACTTTCACCTCCTGGGTCTACAAGGCTGGGAAGGTGTGTTGGGAGCCTGCTTTTAAAATCCCAGGTGTACAAGACCGGGAAGGTACATTTTAGACCCAGGAGTTGGGGAGGGGCGGGTTCTGCAAGGCTGGGAAGGTGTGTTGAGAGCCCTCTTTAGAACTTCAGGCTGGATAGGGGCATTGAGAGCTCCCTTTTAAAGCCAGGGCCCCTACAGGGTTGAAGGTACAACTGTTCTGAGAAACCTGAGCCGTGGGCTGTCAGTCACTTACGAGTTGCAAACCTGTGTACAAAGCTTCTACTGTTGTCTGAATGAGGCAGCACAGGTAGACATCTTCTATTAAAATTGGAAATCTTTCCTTACTAAACCCAAAACAAGGGCCGAGGTTCAGTGGATGACGCGCAGTACAAGGAGCAATATGAACATTTTGAATAATGTGAAATAATGAACACAATGTCCAGCATCTCTCCTAGGAATCATCCACATTGCTTCCCTGCTCATATCTGTCCGCTCACAATGTGAAGTCTACACCATTACTTGTCACCAGCAAGACTCTTGCCTTGTGTGTGCGCTTTAAAAAGCTTATTCGGATGTAAAGAAGATGGTGACTACAAGCTCCCCTCGGATGATTTGGACCACCTTGGTGTTTCCTGGAAGTGAAGATGCCTTGTCCTGATAGAAATAAGAGCTCTTATAGAGAGTCCATAGACGAGTGGGGACAGATTGGGATCTTAGGTTTACCCGCAGGTGACGACTTTGATATTGGTACCCAATTTCAGGAAACTGTGAGGATTGACAAGTAGAACCACATGGAGGGTGTCCGGGTCATCTGAGGACGGTTATAATGCAGTATTTGCCTTTTTAGCAATTTTTAAATGTCTGTGTAGGGCGGGAGACCTTTCTGTTTTTATTTTCATGCAGTATGTATTGTGTCTTACATGGCATTGTCACTTATCTCAGATCACCCTTTTTTTTTTTTGCAGGGGGGGGCATGTTAATGTGTACCTATTCCCTACACATTTTGGAGGCTGGTGTTTTGTGTGCATGGTAGGGTCACTTGTAAGTGTGCCTGTCGCTTTGTAGAGGCCAATACTGTAGGTGGGCTGGAACGGGGTAACCATTGTGCTTCCATTTGTAGTAAAGAAAGTCTATTCTAATTTTTATGATGTAATGCTTGCCTGTTCTGGTGCTCACCCCTAAACCAGTGGCCTAGGGTCATTCTTGGATGAAGTTTGCACTGTGATAATGTGTGATTCCAACATTCATAGTTAGGTTCAAAAAAGACAAGTCCATCAAGTTCAACCTATAGAGAACCTATGCAAAGTGTTTTTCCACACTCAGCTTCCAATAAGTCATGCTGACAAGCATCCATTGACTAAACCTGTCCCAAATGGTGCCCAGTAGTTACCTTCCCTACTCTATTTTCCAGTCTCCATTGGGCGCACTTTAAGCTGGCGATGGAATGACGGTGATTCTGTGATATTGATACTGTCCCCTAACCGTGCCGATACCTTCAATATCACCATTGCTGCTACAAAGAGATTTGTATTTTTCTAGGAACTCCTCAGTGCCTTATCCCCATCCGTTCTTAGCATGGGATTTGTAAAAGACAATTTGCTTTTGTTTACTTCGATTTCAGTGCCCTTTCTTGATGTTTCTTTGTAATGTTTTGTGATCCTGTTGTGGAAAAGACACACACCTGATAAGCAGTGGTACAAATTTGATATTTTAATAAATAATGTTCTTGTACATGTGGTTGGGAGGAGAATCTAAAGGTGACCCCCAGCTTGGGGGTGACAGGTCTCTATTTGCACCACAGTGACAACAGCTGGATGCATGGATAAAAACACTATCATTCTTATGACCCTTTGACAATTTGCACTTGGTCTGAGGAGTTGAGATCCTGAACTAAAACCTGCGGAAAAACAAATCTAATAGCTGTGCTGCAATATAGTGCTGATGTTTGCCACAGCTCTGTACCAATGTTCTATCGAAATGGCCAACTTGTTCAGATCTCCAACTCATTACATCACGTCCGGTGACTTGCCAGCACGAGATGTGGACAAGATGGCACTGGTGCGTGTGCACCAGCCGGGGCAGTGTCAGAATTCTCATCGAGTTCACCAATTCCCATCAGTGTGCCTGCCCGGCTTCACAATCCTCAGAGTTCTCCAACTCTCGTCAGTGCGGCTTCACAATGCTCATCGAGTTCACCAATTCCCGTCAGTGCACCCGCATGGCCACCTAAGAGCAATATCAAGTTCTCCGATTAGCATTACTGCATCTGCAAGCCCACCCCAAGGCATGGCATGAAATCTGTCAGCAGAAGATGCTCTCGGATTGGCTGCCTTTACTTTGCAACGACGAGGATTGTGAAGCTGTGCAGGTTCACTGACGAGAATTGGAGAACTCGACGAGGATTCCGATACTCCCGCGGCTGGTGCGCTAGTGCAATCTCGTACGAATCTTCTACTAGCAAGTCACCGGACGTGGCGTAATGAGTCGGACATTTTGACATTACACCGGGTTTGACCAAGCACGAATCTAAACATAGGGCTGGCTGCCTCTGTAAAGCGTCCATACAGAAACATGGCTTTGCAATACAGTGGTTTCCATTGTAGAAAATGACGGTACCTGTCAAGAGTCTTGCAATGCCTCATGGGCCTTGTAGTTGCACCACAGGTGGAGGTCTGGAGTTTGCCTATGCCTGCTCTATGTGGTGGAAAAGTGAGCTGAACTATTTCAGGGGGGAAAAAAAACAGGTCATTGGTTCAAGTATGTGGACCAGATGTGGTCAGAATCGGGTCATCTGAAGATTTGAGTGAACACAAACTCGGTTTACACTGCATACAGAATACAGACATCTCAGGAGCGCTTTGAAAGTTTGTAGCTACCCCGAGTGGGCTTTTGTAAAAACATCCACAAGGTCCAGCAAAATCATGAGACCATCAAACGGGGAGAAGCAGAACACACAGAATAATATAGTCATCCCGTATCTCGGTGGAGAGTTAGATGAAGTCAAAGATTTATACCAAACATTGCATCCCTCTTTTCACTTAGCATTGCCCCAAGACAAAAACTTGTACAGCCAAAAGACCGAGGGCAAGCAAAGTAACTCCGTAAAAGGGGGAACACAAAGACCTGTACATTGGAAAGACAAAACAGCCTCTGAATGGATGGCCCAACATACGATGGCGATGTCTGCAGGTCAGTACCCAAAAGTCTTCCTATACGGTAAGGCACAGGGATATTCTTTGGAGGTGCACATATTAAACAGAGGCTAGCTACATCAAACCGCCCCTAAACACAGAATGGGACCTTCCACACCATCTGTTACCGCCATTTTAACATCTCTACCCCGGTGATTTGACAACAGTTCACATCGTTAGCTATCTAACTCCAATAATCTTTGTCAAACTTCATGGGATTGGGAAGTATAAATATAACCGGGGCAGGGTTCATAAACTTTCACACTACCATCATGTTCTTGGACAATCAACACTTGCCTTGGCACATTCTATGGTGGTTGAGTTAAGTGTGTGGCTAGAATTGCTGGGGTATGTATGTTTCTAAAACTCATTGGCACAGAAGAAGTGGCTTGAATAAGACAGAACAAGTTGAATGTGACTACTACTGGCTACTTTTGTGCTCGGTAAGTGTTCCACAGTGGTGCCCTTAGGCCCCAGCGTGCCTTGTTTAATAGGAAGTCCTGCTCTGACCATAGGTGTTTGCTATAGGAACAGTCAGCAAGACTGAGACCACTAAGGAATGCATACAGAATACCAAGAATGTTGTCTGACAAACAATATGAATGGTGAGAGCCGGAAATGAATACAGTTGAGGATTGCTATAGATAAAAAAGGTGCCTTGACTTCCATTTTAAAGAGTAGCAAAAGCCAAGCAAAGATGTTCTGTCTTGTAGCTAACCCTAACTCGGATGTGGTGGCTGCATGTGACTCCATTTTGAAGGCTTGTTTCCCTTTATTGTTGTAGGGTGACAATTCTCACTCACTGTACCTATAGAGGAGCAACATTGCCCCTCCCCCAGCACAGGAAGTGTGTGCACATTAGCGTTTTCACACACAGAAACATGCAAAACATTCTGATGTGGCTCGTTCACACATGCGCGTTTGTATGCGGCAAAAAAAGTCACTGTGTGGCCCAGAACAAGGGACCCCCCGCATTGCCCCGAAATGTTGGCTGTATGACGCATGTGACAGTTTAATAAAAAGTGCTTTACTTCTTGCACATATCATCGAGTGCTGGTGACTTCTGTAATGTGCAAAAAGTCTAAGCATGATTAATTCTCAGTGATTTCAGCATGTTCTCTCCCCCAAAAGACTGTGGTTGTAGCCGCAAACGTGCGGAAAAATGTGCGTCTTAAAATTTGACAAGCAAAACGCACTCATCAACTCATAACCAGCTTTAAAGCAAAGTGCACGTGGAAGGGCTTTATACAGTACAACAGCAAAAAGTTTCCCAGCACACTCACTCACCAGCCAGCCAGCATGGAAGAAAAAAAAAAAAACCTGTCTAACCTCTAAGGTTAAAAACAGGTTTTAGATACACGTCTTCTGCAAAATATGCGCGGCTTGCACGCAAAAAAACGTACTGAATTAAAAACGCGGTGTGGATGGAGCCTGAGGACTACAGCAGTGGTTCTCAACCTATGTAACCTCAGGATCCACATTTGTCCTTGGTAATGGCAAGGCGCGACCCAAGTCACACTACACACACACTCCCAAAAAATTATTATTTTTTTTCTATTTTTGTAAGATTCACCCAGTCCCCATATCTTATTAGAACTGGAGTGGATCCTCAGCCTGGGGTCCAGTGTGGACTGCTGTGCTGCGACGGAGCTCCATCCATATGTGCATTGCTTGTACAACTCCCTTGCGTGCCCTGTAGAGGTGCCGGGAGCCAGAATGTGATGTCACTCGGGTCCAGGCACCTCTACAGGACACGTGAGGGAGTTGTAAGCAATGCATGTATGGATGGCGCTCCCTCACGGCCATAGCCCCAGCCCACCCCACCTCAAGCTGACACTGCGCCAGGCAGCATATTTTGAATGGCTCCTCAGCACGAGAACTGGCAGTGCTGCGCTAGGGGGAGGCTGAGGAGCCATTCACATAGAAAAGTGGAAGGCATGTGGGGATCCACTGAACACGGGGTCACGACCCACCAGTTGAGAACCAAGGGACTACAGAATGCCTCCCTCTCTCCATAATCTGGTGGGGGGTATTTTGTAATGAAAAGAGCCGATAACAATGTTGGGGATTCCTGTGCAGCAGAAGTAGAGTTGTCAGCTCCATACAGGAAGCCAGGAGCTGACTGGATTTCTGGCAGGATCAACAGCTACTTTTCTCTGTACTTGCAGATTATTAGAGACAAGAGACACTTTTGGCCAGACGCACACTAGCAATGGGATGAGGCAGAATTCAGCTTCCGGAAATACAACATGAAACAGAACCTGGTTAAAAGAGTTTTATTAGGATTAAAGAATCTCCCTACAGTGTAACCATATTTTACATCTACTCCCATATAATTTGTATTAGACTGTACAAATATTTTGCAACCCTTTTGATTTCCACAATTGGGGTACGTGATCATCCATGTAGAAAAGCTTTATCTGAAACCTAGGTGGAAGGGAAAGGAATCATTGCAGCAATGTGGTTAGCAGGCCGTGACTTCTCCTGCAGTCACTATGAAGACACCCGATAAGCAGTTTTATTAGGGACAGGATGCCAAGAGTAATGGGGTGAAGGTGCCCAGTCTTGTGTACACTGTGCCAGCCCTAGGAGGTTAGGTTAGAGAGGTATATGGGATTCCAGCTGGTACAGAATCTAGATACAAAGAGAAATATAGAAGACAAGAGGCCTTTTCACTTTATACATCGCTATCTCCCTTTAGAGTCCTCTTATTCCCCCCCCCCAGGTGAGTTCTAGTGCTTCCTCTACATATACGGGAGCGGTTATACCTGCCAAAGGGCTGGTATTGCTGTCCATCCAGTCCTGAGACTTACACCGCTTACTCACACCACGCAGCCTTGCCTGGCAGGGCAGAAAACCTTATTTCACTTGGAGGTCTTGTCCCCCCCCAGCCACTAGATTGAAGAAAATAGGTCACCAGCACTCCATAAGTTAAAATGAATGAGTCCTTTTAATGGACAATGATGTCACAGAAATCCAACATGGGCTCATGTTGGATTTCTGTGACATCATTGTCCATTAAAAGGACTCATTCATTTTAACTTATGGAGTGCTGGTGACCTATTTTCTTCAATCTTGTGTTTTGCACGGTGCCATCCGTGAAGTTACTTCGAGCACCATTTATTTGATTGTTGGCCGGGAATGCTGAAAGGTGTGCGGAGGGCACCTCCATCAATTGCCCCCCCAGCCACTGACTGGACAGTGAAAAGGGGAGCATCAGACTGATGAGCTAATCCACCTATCACTCTGCTCTCCCTTCCCATCAGCATGTTTCTTGTCATCACATGAGCGCTGCAGCACAACTGACTGGCTCCTGCCGCAGGTCTTTCCAAAGTGAGAGGAAATCCCCTCATAGGCAGCTGTAACCAGAGTGGTTGAGCCTATGCACAACCATATTAAGACGTAACTCAAGCCCTAAATTACAGCAGATGGATGGCTGGGTCTGTCCTTTGCATGTTCCTGCGGTGACAGGCCATGTCCTAGAAAACTAAGAAGGAACTGTATATCGGGCTAACATTTGATCCAAACTGTTGAAGGAAAACCCCAAATCACACGTGTTTTTCACGACAGATTCTATACCAATGGTCCAGTCTAGACTGCATTGGTGGTAAACACTTTAGTTCTCCTTGTGGTCCAGTGTTTGAGGGCCTGCGAGTGGAGGAAGGTAACCATAGGGGACTTGTCTTTGTTCACACACTGCAGTCTAGCACCAGCCATAATTTCATAAAAAGGATCAAGCACTCTAAGAAGGCAAATGTGGTAAGCTAAATCCCAAATCTCAACCCAGCATTGATTACACCATAAAGGTCTTGAATATTGTTCATTATAGAGCGCATGTCCACATCTCACCAAAGGTTCCAATATATTGTCGTTCCTAATTCTAAGTGTTCCGTGTGAGAGAGAGAGAGAGATAACGTCCTGACTTTCCGTCAAAGACCGTTCCTCATAATACATCACAACAAAGTCTTAAATCCAGGTTGTCGTGTGTGGTGAAGTTATCATTCATCTGTCCTGTACGATGACCAAGACCTATGGACAGGAAGATTGAAGCCTTCTCATGTCATTAGTTGCTCCCCCGATCAGCCATTTAGGATGTGTCGGGGGAGATCTGTGTGCCACGGAATGGCAATATTGTGTAATCAACAACAGTGTTATAATGTCACAATCCATGGAAGGCACCCAAGAGAAAGTTTATAAATTACGTTGAAGGTCTCCTCACCAGAGTGGCTTGCCTGGAGGTGGTCTTCTGCAAACAAAAATTCACAATTTATTAACATTGAAAGGACTTGGAATCCATGACATAGCAAATGAAAAGTTCCGATTTAACTTGTGCAAAGAAATATACTACAGGCCAGTTGGGCAAGAAGACCTGGCTCGCAGTCGGCATTCCAGCTCATCCTACAGGTTGGGGATCCTACATTGGGTCACAAGTAGGGATGCACCCATACCGGTTTTCCGGTATCTAGTACGAATATTTTGCTTCCGCTGACATGGAGTCAGCTTCCTGGGCAATCAGGAAGCCAGGCGGCATGTATTTACATGCTGCTCGGCTTCCTTATTGCCCGGGAAGCCAACTCCATGTTGTTTGGTTGGCTCGATGGTGATTGGCTGGAAAAACCAGCTTCCCAGCCAATCAGGAAGCCGGGTGGTGCTAAGTAACCCGCCTCCCTGATTGGCTGGGAAACCAGTTCCATGCTGATTGGCTGGAAAGCCAGCATCGAGCAGGCTGTTCGGCCAGCTTGATGCAGATTGGCTGGGAAGATGGCTTCCCGGCCAATCAGCAAGGAACCGGCTGGTCAGGTGGGTCATTACTCGACACCCAGCTTCCCGATTGCCCAGGAAGCCAGCTCCATGTTCCCTTACAGCACTAAAGGTCAGGAAATTTTCCTCTGACTGGAAGTTCTGGTATCGGGGCAAAGACTTGGTATCGGCACAGATACTAGTATCGGTATCAGTGCATCCCTAGTCACAAGCCATTCAAGTTCCTTCACACCAATCTGGTCAAATCATGTCTTTATGGAGTTGGCTTTGTGCACAGGGGTCCCGCCATGTTGGAACAGAAAACGGCCTTCCTCAAACTGTTCCCACAAGGTTGGAAGCACACAGTTGTCTAAAATGTATTTGTATGCTGCAGCAACACCCTTCATTAGAAACATTCATACTACATGTGGAGGGGTTTCCTCGTGCTTTTGGTCATACTGTGTTGTTTTCTCCCATTCATGAGAGAGTAGAACAGAAGGTTGCCCCTAGGGGTCAAAGAAGCTTTTTACTTTTAACATGCATTTCCTTTTTTTCTGGAGTATATCTAATGCACAGACAATCAAAACCAATGGAACGAAGAAGAGATCCGTTATTGGCTGGGCAGAACTTCAGAAAAGGGATGAGACAGGTCTAAATCTAAAAGTATGTAGCATCCGAGTAGGCCATACGGGTCCCTTATACAGCTGGCTCTGTGGGCTTATTTGCAGAAGGAAAAAAAAAACATACCATTTTTTGTACCCCCCCCCGGGTATAGGTTTCCCCACCACCCCTCAAGTAGTATATATATAAAAAACAGAGCTCAGTTTTAGCATGGTCTATGCTCTACGGACTCCATTGGGGAGCCAAGATGGGCTCTTCCATTCATCTCTATGTAGTGTGTAGTCGCACCTACACATTTACTGGCAGAACAGAAATATGGGCAGTGTATTGGCAGACTGAGGTCTGTTTTTGGGTGTACTACCTATGGCTGAATTCACATCTGAGCATGAACTTTTACAGGTGATTTTGGAGCATTTTTCAGGTTTATTCAGGCTTGAGCTTTTTGTTTTAGCCAATGGAAAGCTAGTCACTAGGAGGAAGAGATGGTTGTTGAGGCTTGAAATATGCCTATTTTCAGGTGCTCCTTTGAGGTCTATGGGGCCAAAAGTAGCTCATGAACCTTTTTGAGCATCAGGCGTTGAGCTACAGGCCGCTGAGCACTCCCATGTGAGCAGGCACAATTTAAAAGCATGGGACTTTGATTGTTAAACATTTTGGAGCTTTGAGCTTTAAAACTACAAAATGCTCAATCGGTGAATCAGAGCTACCTATACTGAGGGTTATTTCTAAATAAAAAAAAGCTATGCTTGCCCTATTAGGTCTGTTTTGACAAATTGATTTTCATCGTCATTTAAAAAAAAAAAAAAAAGAGTTTCAACCCTTGTCCCGGTAATTGGCTCGCTGGCCTCTATCAGTACCAACAGTACTCTGCACAGAGCTTGTGGTCAGTTGACAGGCAGTCTGTTGGAATATGTCATCACCACCCTTACCAAAAGTGGACCAATCCTGTGCATGTAAATCTGGATAGGTAAAATAATCTACATCAAGCATCACAAAATATTATGAGATGTTTAATACTTACCTTTCTTCTTGAATCTTGTAAACATCTTTCTCTTCTGGTACAGGTCATGTGACCGATGCCACACTGACAGTTGCAGTCTACAAATTGATTGGCCGGGAAGCCGACTCCATGCTGATTGACTGGAAAGCCGGCTTCCCAGCCAATCAGCAAGGAGGCGGCTGGATGCTGATGGGCCAGGAAGCCGGTCATTACTCGCCGCCCAGCTTCCTGATCGCACGGGAAGCTGGCTCCATGTTCCCCTACGGCACTGCCGGTCAGAGGAAATCTTCCTCTGACCGAAAGTTCCGGTATCTGAGCATTTGGGCGAGTACGAGTACTTGCCAAAAAAAAAGGGTATCGGCACCGATACTAGTATCGGTGCATCCCTACTCTCAAACATGATGCAGAACCAGCAGTCTTGCATTGTGCTTGAGGACTGCCAGGGCCCACCCACATCCTGGGAGTGTTGGACAGCAGAGAGAGCACCACTTGCCAGGGGAGCGATTAATCAGGTAAAGTACCCACTCCCCACCAGCAAAATTAGCATTTAACCCATGCAGTGTGTGTGGGGCGGGCCCTATTGCATGGGGAAATTTAACAGCAGCCCACAGTGGGGCTTTAAGTGTTCATCTGATGTCAGGCACCTAATTTTTTTATTTTATTTTTCTTACAAAGATGTAGTAATAGGGTCAATTACTTTAATTCTAAACAATTTAGTGTATTTCCTAAAATATAATTGATTGTTCTACTTATATTTGTTAATTGATGATATGAAATTTAGCCAACGTCTTCTGTATGGAGGTGTGTCTTCTATATATTTGCTGTGCTATACTGGTGTTTCATCTGTGAGTAAGAACCCGGTTCAGTCTGAAAGCACCACATGTGATCACATTACATATATTAAAGGCCAACCTTGTTTTGGGTGTCAGAGGGTTCATTCGGCCTCTGTATTCTTAAGTTTCTGGAAGACGCCAGTGGTGAGATGTCCCTGATTTTGTTTATGTCCTTGATCTCGCCTCAAAGAAGCACAATAAAAAGGTGTCACCAGCTCACCAGGGGTCCACAGCACACGTTCCAGCTAACCAGCAAAAAACCCATCAACAGATGGGCGCCCAGTTTCATGTTTACTGTACACTATGGGGAGTTTATTGGAGGAAGGTGACACAAGCATTTGGCTTTGTCACGACATTTGGGTGGAGCTGGTAATTCTGGTGTGAGGTTTCACCACTGAGATATGACATCAGCATGAGACTCAACCTGTTGGCGACCATGTACGATAAAATATTGTTTTGGGGCAGAATTGCAGCAATTTCTCTTTCTTGTGCGTTCTCAACGCACTTAAATTGAACTTGTGCTTTAACCTGCACTCCCTCACCACTCTAACCGCCGGGCAGTTAGGTCTGTAAAAGATCCAAGTTGTGGCTTGCAGCTTATACATGGCCATCTTCTGTCTAGAGACACCAGCTAATCAATGAGATTACCAGGTTTCCAGAAGTTCTCACCAGCCTAACTGCTGTTTGGTTGACTATTGTAATAAGTGCAGAAGACGAGAGAATTGGGAGGAGGTGGGGGCTGTGCTCGTTCTTCCCTCTATCCAATAAAAGGACGCGCCTAACCATATGGAGATAACAGCTATGCCGAGTGAGAAGGTAACGGGATAGGGGATGCCGCCATTGCCTTTTTGTTGCCCACATATGGTCCCAAGTGCCTGTTTTTTGCCCATTTATTGTAATGATTGCCTGTTTGCTGGCCATGCATTGCCATGACTACCGTTTGTTGCTCACATATGACCATGCCTGCCTGTTTGTTGCCCTTGTATGGGAAGATTCCATATTTGTTGGCCACCTATTGACTGTCTGCTGCCCATTTATTGTCAAGATCGCTATGGTGTTACCCACAGCTGTTTGCCAACGGCTGTCCCAATTTCTAGCACGTTTTCTCATGTGCCCATGTAATACCACAGGTCAATGCTATTGTGCTGTGTTTCTAAGTCAGCGCTGGTTGTTTTCTATAATTCCCTGCAGGCCTGCCACTATCAACCCACATCCCCCAAAACACACTGGACTTGTATACCCTTCTAACTCTTTCCAGGCTCACTGGGTTATAAAAGGGTACCAGGTATCGCCGTCTGACACTCTAGCTTTAATACTTTCTGGGTCACTGGCCAGGAACTGTGTACACCAGGAGCTCAGACTTCACTCTGCCGTTTCCTTCTATATGCTTACTGCAGATCAATGATGAAATACTGGATCTGCATAAAAGCCAGCCAGCCAGTATTTCCAGGAGGTCTGCAAACAAAGCCCTCCAATTTCACTACAGTGTTCCTTTCAATGACAACAAGGTTTTGTACATCTGTAAGTAATTACAGTGGTGAGATAAGCCTTCTGGAATTCCCTGTACCTCCACAGCCAAATGGTGGCGTCACTACAGAATCTCCCGAAAGCAGAATTACATAATTGAATGCAGCATCAAAGGTGAAATCCTCCTGGGGGGGACGAAACCAAACACACAAGAATGCAACAATCGGCTGCCACTTCAGCTCATTGCAATCCAACCAAACCAAAAATGAATTGGGAAGGTGTTTAAACAGAAAGTTAGCAATTCCGATAGAGATAGCTGAGCAGTGATAAGATTACTTATGAGTTATTAGCAGCAAGCTGCCATTTTGGAAACATATAGCGGTTTGGTTTAAACATCAAGGTTAGGGCTAAGAAAATGTAGATATATCTATATTAAGCATAATTAATATGCAACATTGCACATCCTGTAGTCTTCTAACTAGACTGCAGATGGAGCTTTCATCTCCTACATTTCACTCTCTGCTTTGCTGAATGAAGCCCATTTATATGAAGAGTCATGACAGCATTCACGTATCCCTTATCAGAGAGCTCATTGTCAAATTTCAAAGACTCTCAAAGCAATCTTGGTCTACTGTGCCGTCTTCTTAGCTAGCCATAAAATTCCTTTCTGATTTAATATATGAAAGACAAAGATTGTATATATACAAAAAAAACTAAACATTGTTTGGGGGGAAAAAAAAAAAAAAGGAGTATGAACATGCTTGAAACACAAAGTTGATCCAGGTTCCCTTCAGTGCTGAGCACACATCCGCAGGCCTAGGTACTGTTATGTGACATGTGTGGAAGGGGAAGGATTTAGACTTGTTGAGCCAGAAATCCCATCACCAAATGCCTAGGACTTTAGATATGTAATTAGCACGGAGTTTAACATAGAGCAGAATTTTCTTCAAGTATTAAAATTAAGGATGCGGTGCAGAGTATTTGGACAAGCACTCGTACTCACCAAATGCTCCGATGCCTAGCCCGATACGTCCGGTATCAGGAAGCCTAGTGACAAGAAGCTTGAGGACGGCTTTCCTGCTAATCGGGAAGCCAGGTGGCGAGTCTTTACACACCGCCCAGCTTCCCGGCGAATCAGGAAGCCAGGTGGTTAGTCATTACACGCCACCTGGCTACCTTTATGGGACTTCCGGTATCGGTGAGTACCGGGGGAAAAAAAAATGCCGGTTTTGGTGCATCCCTAATTAAAATTCTATCATTGCTCCTGACACATCCACTCCAGCAACTGTTAAAAAGCTTCACAAACAATAAGTTAACATTGTTATCTTCAGATGTCTCTCACAGTATCCTTTTCCCTTTATCAGCAGCTAGTAAATCACAAGACTTTCCTCCTGTCAAGTCTTCCACAGGCGAGAGCAGCAACTTCAGGCTGGCCATACACCTATAGATGATAGGTTTAGATGAAAGCACACAGACAATGTTGGATTAGAGAAATCCTGATTTGCATGCTTGTTACAGGACAGGGAGCTTCATAGTCTCTGACCTAGAACAAGAAAATGAATTGGAACATCTGACTTATCTTCCATTGTCTGCTTGCCATGTTCTGGCTGTTGACTCAGAGGTGCTGGAGGATTTTCAGCAGAGGTAAGCAATGGCAGCACAGGTGTGCAATAAATGTACCATTTACTACTAGCGGTCAACCCATATGGATTTTTCAGAACCGGTACCGATAATTGGCCACCTATATCAGGTACCGATATTCTGTTTACATTCAGCAGCTGGCTATAAACAGCAGGCAGTCGCCTGATATCGGTCAATCCCAACTCAGCCTCCAACCCATTCATCTGTCACCAATAGAATTCTGCAGCCGGCAGCTAAATGTAAACAGCAGGCAGCGCAATAGCCAGCCTGCTATGGGCCATTTCAGGTTCCAATAGACTGGCTATTAAAACACACCCACTGCCTGCTCTCAATCAGCAGAGGAGCAGAACGGAAGGAGAAAGTTCTCCTTCAATTCCACTCCTCTGATGATTGACAGCAGGCAGTGGGCGGGTGCAATAGCCAGTCTGCTCTTGCAGTTTGAAATGGCCAGTCGCAGCATGGCTATGGCTCTCCCTGCTATCTACTGTTTTGTGTTCTGACAGCGGCCTCCGGCCAGAAGTAAAATTGTAGGGAGCAATGGAAGGAGTTACAGGAAAGCAACAGGATGAACTATAGCCAGGAATTATAAAGGAGCAGGGGAGGAGTTACAGGGAATAATGAGAAGAACGATTGAAAGAGGGTATAGCAGAGACTAAGACATTACAGCAGGCTATATGGAGGAGTAATAATCAGGGTCAGGTTATATATAGGAGGAGTTACAGGGGTACTATTGTGTAATATGAAGACATAACAGTTTCTGAATGAGTAGAACAAGCTCAATAAGACAGACACCCAGAAGTGAAATGACCAGCCACCAGAAGGATAAAGTTCCCTTTATTTTAGTTTATTAATAAGGTACAGAACAGGGGAGGTCATTGTACACAGTTTTTCTCGGTAGTAACAAACCAGCTGCTCCTTGGGATCTATACAGAGAAGAGTCACACATGTCCACGGTTTATCATCAAACTTCAAACTGCTTAGAAAACACAGCCATGATTGGAACATCCCCAGCGAATGCTGCCATGCCTATGAGCCCATGATATGACCTGCGTAGGTGTCATAAAGCTGGCACAGCGGTAAGTGTTATGCCAAAGGGTGGTGGCACACTGGCTGCTTGCATTGGGTAATGGCTCTAGTAACTGTCACAGTCCCTTTCATTTTAGCTGAACAGCGGTTGTATGGAGCAGATTATATTCTAGTGCAGAGGCAGCCAAACCTCAGCCCTCCAGCTGGTGTGGATCTACATGTCCCAGAAGGCACTGCAAAACTGACACCCACAGGCATGCCTTCCAGAGGCAGATGCATTATGGGATTTGTAGTTTCACCACAGCTGGGGGGGG
>NW_017307618.1:141932-146978 GCF_000935625.1 Nanorana parkeri
CTCCTCCGCCGCGGGGGGGGGGGGGGGGGGTCAAAGTTTGGCTAACCCTGGTCTACTAAAAAAAAACAAAACAAAAAAACACTACCGAGAGCAGTTAATCGCTTTCAGGCAGTTTTCTTTTCAGCTCTTATACAGCAAGAAGCATTACATATACTCATCCTAAACCGGAACTGGGCTATCACTATACCTATTCTACTATCATGCATTTAAATAAGCTTTGAGTGTGCACCCAGGGTGTCCCCACCCCCAGCAAGACTTCTGAAAATTCTGGGATGCTCAGAACTCCAGCAAGCCAGCACCACCCCAAAGTACAATGCTATTTGCTCTGCATTGTGGGGTGCAAGAAAAGAGGACTCCAGGGGGCCACAAAAAGCTTCCAACACATATGCATTGCTGCTGCAGAGGCTGTTCACTTATAATTACATTCCCTGTAATATGAATGATAAGGGCACTTATTCTATAGGATGCAAGCAAGCACAAAGGTTCAGTGATAACACATGTTTCCCTTTACAGAGGCCGATGTGTTTCAGCTCAAATCGGCAGTGATTAGAGAACTATGAGGAGAGCGCTTTTCACTCACCTCATAGTTCTAGCCGACCTGTGACAATGAGACTGTCACAGGTCGGCTCAGTAGATCGGGAAGTGAGCGAACACATACCGGCGATCGCTCACCTTTCGATCCTGTCACGGCTCTCTGCCGTGACAGGGGATGGGCTGGATTCCCCCCTCCCATCCTCCAGCGCTGACTGGCGGAACGGATGGGGGAGGGGGCGGGTACAGCTGGCTCTGCCTCTAGATAGGCAGAGCCAGCTGTCATTCACGCAGCTGGGCGGATCCAGACATAATTGTTGGGATCCGCTTCAGCATCTCAGTATACCGCGAGTTGTAGTTCGCGGTATACTGAGCTTAGGGTGACGGGAGGACGCTAGTTTGTGTCCTCCCGTTACCCTAAGGAGAACTATGGGGAAAAGCCCTAACCCCATAGTTCTCCTTTAAAGCTCAGCCCGTCGGTTCCACCCCCATAAAGTGCTCCTTTTGCACACCGTCTGCGGAGGCAGTCCTATTTTACAAAAATTAAAGCCCATCAGCTAACTATAAGCCTGTGACATATGGATAGCAAGAGGCACTCTGCTATTTGCCCAAAAACAAAATGGCTCCCGTCTCTCGGGAAGGGTGACAGGTACACTTTATATTTCATGGAAGCATACGCACAGCAGCAGACTGATCGAAGAGTACGGGAAAAGAACTTCGCAAACTGCATCTGCTCAGGCTATTCAAGATCAGAGGAGACTGCCAATAGTACTGTTCTGAAGATGCATACAGTTTATGAAGGTGCATACAAGCCCTTTGTCTGGGATAAATAGTAAATTAACCAATCGTGAACAGGGGTCTAAGCTTTAAAATGGCTACCCAACTCTAAGCACCAGATGCATTTTGCCGTTTACTTAACCTGTCTGACTGCTGCGGTGCCATGGATATCCCCCTTTACGTTAGGGAGGCAAGAAGGCTGGGTGGTGTTCTGTAGTCTAGTGGAAGATAACTGGACAAAGCAGGACAAAGCTGACAACACTGTTTGGGATTTCAGTGCATCAGTAGTAGCATGGTCAGCTCCCAATAGGAAGTTAGGAGCTCACTGAATTTCTGGCAGGTCAGCAGGTAGTTTTCTATATCTGCAGTCTATTTAAAGGGATAAAATGGGAAATGTGCATGTATTGCATGTATGTTCTGAATGTTTTTGTTTTATTTTGCTCAGGCATACACTTCAACTGCACTGCAGTCACTAAAATGTTGCCAAGGGGGCCAAATTGACCAACTACAGTCCAATCAGAGGCCAGAATAACAATTAATCACTGTAATAAGATGTGCAATACTATAAATTGTCACGCAAGCTATAATAAAGCAGTTCCATAATTTCCACTATAAACAATGGTCAGAGGACTTCACATCTTACTTTCGATATTAACATGGCCAGGATCTTAAACATGACATCCAAAATGACCTCAGTGTCAGTACATGAATAATTAGAGTGTAACTAAACCATAAAGTTACCACAAAGCAGCTTACCAGTCCTTAGATTGTGGTGGCTGCATTAGTTTCCTTTCAGGCCCTGTTGCCTTTATTTTCACCTGGTGATCCTGTCAGTAACTCACTTCCTGTCCTACGGTGACTACACTCCGTGCACTATATCTATGGAGGAGCAACCTTGTCACCTTAGGCTGCTTGCTCCCGATTAGGCCTACAGAACACCTCCCCAGCTCATCGTTGTGTATTCTGTAGTTCACAGATGAAATGGGCAGAGCTGATAACACTGCATGGGATTTCAGTGCAGTAGAAGCGAAGTGCACAGCAAGCTACACTTTCAATGGTATATTTTTCAGTGGTGAATGGTTTGTTTAGGAAGGTGGAGTGGTTGACAACAAAAGGCGGATATTCCATTTACCATGGATGGTCCGATGTAATCACCGATCCTATGTTGGAATGTACATGTCCTAGCTCTTACATCCAATACCCTGAAATCTTCTGAATATCAGAAAGTAGAAAAGGAGTAAGACATCTACAGAAAACACTTACTTTATTCTATATTATAATGTATAAAAGAAATATACTGGCTGTAGCTGTAAAAGAGGATTTTAGAAAATTTTCCAACCTATCCTAAGATGGGCTATTGGACTACCTCAGCCATAGCCACATGGGACCTATGTACTCCTCCCAAGATCAAGTCTCAGACTTGCAGCCTCCCAGGTTCCAGGACAAACTCTGCATAGAGAACGGCTCGATTGTATTTCACAGTTTAAAGGCAAAGGAATGCCATGCTCTGCTACATCATTGTAAAAGTACCTTTTGTGGGGTTTTTAGGGAGAGATGGGTAGCAAGATAAAGGGAAAGGTTAAGCCCAAACAAAACTGATAATTCAGCAATGGGTGAGCTGAACCATTTACTGGTTTCTTATATCTCCAGAGGACTCCAGTGGTGGAATAATGGAGCCATTACCCAACTCATGCTGCACACTACATAATGTAAAATAAATGAAATGGATAAGAGGGTGAGGTGAGTTCCCTTGTAATGGTGGTAGTGGGCAATTGAACATTGGTTCCCAAGTCTAGAGGTAGACCCAATAGAGAATTCCAAGAGTAAAATAACCCCTAACCCCATTCCTTAAATCAATCACTGGTAAAAGTAGCCCTGAAAGGCCTAGGCACTAACCTCAGCTAAAACGGAGGGACTGCCCTAGGCACTGGGCATGTGATCTCAGTTAAAAGGGAAGGACTGGCCCAGGCACTGCTCATATGACCTCAGCTAAAAAGGGAAGGACTGTCATAGACACTGGTCATGAGAACTTAACAGAAAGGAGGGCCTAGCCTAGGTGCTGTTCATAGGACCTCAGCTAAAAGGGAGGGACTAGACTAGGTGCTGATCATGTGATCTCAGCAGAAGGAAGGGATCGGAGGTTTATGAACCTCGGTCTACTGAGAGCATGTGATTTTATGTGAACGCCTAGGCATCTTGTCATGTGAATACTGCCAAAGAAGCCAGAAGCAGAACTTACTGAACGATGGGTACCTCAGGGCTTAAAGGAGAACTATGAGGTGAGTGATTTTCACTCACCTCATAGTTCTAGCCGACCTGTGACATGAGACTGTCACAGGTCGGCTCAGTGGATCGGGAGATGATCGAACACATACCGGCGTTCGCTCACCTCTCGATCCTGTCACGGCGCTTTGCCGTGACAGGGGAGGGGCTGGATTCCCCCCTCCCCGCTCCGATCCGCAAGCGCTGACTGGCGGAACGGACGGGGGAGGGGCGGGTACAGCTGGCTCTGCCTTTAGATAGGCAGAGCCAGCTGTCAGTCACGCAGTTGGGCCAATCCCAGCACAATTGTCGGGATACGCTTCAGCTGCGGCGTCTCAGTATACCGCGAGCTGCAGCTCGCGGTATACTGAGCCTAGGGTGACGGGAGGACGCTAGTTTGTGCCCTCCTGTTACCCTAAGGAGAACTATGGGGAAAAGCCTTAACCCCATAGTTCTCCTTTAAATCTCTGATTAGGTTGGAAGCATGAAGGGCCAGATGTTAAAGGCCAACTTCAGCCAAAATTTGGGTGGAGTTGACCTTCAATTAAGCAACCACGGACACCGCCCATTCTGAGTCTAGTACAGCTTTCCAGTGCTATTGGTTTCAATAATTCCTGTAGCAGGTTTGCGCAGTTTGCATGGCCGCATACTCTGGTTGTTCCAAATCATGCCGGCTTTCTCCATTCACACAACCCCACAGTCCAATACCCCACCCGTAAGCATTAAAAGGCACTGATTTAAAGTGAATCAAAACTAATTTGGTAGGAAACAAAAAAAAATAAAATAATATCTCACAGGATATAGGTTTTATAGACTGTTAAATATATATGAAAATTAATGCAAATTTTACCTCCCCAAGGTCCAAAAACTGTACATAAATTTCATTAGGACATCAACAAGTCAGTTCCACATGTGGAATTGGCTTAAATACTCCAACGGTTAAATAGGTGGGGGGGGGGGGGCCGGGAACACAGTAAGTGCTGCAAAAGGGGCCCACACCAAGTACTGAGTACATATGCATGCTTGTACTTTTCAGAGGTCCGATATTGTTCTATGTACAATCCTTTTTTTATTGATTGCATGTAATAATCTACTTTGAGGTTGTGGATATCACGCTAGCATATCTTCCATGAAACAGGGTATATACAGGTGAAACTCGAATAATTAGAATATCGTGCAAAAGTAATTGCAGTAAGTGTTGCAAAAGGGGCCCACACCAAGTACTGAGTACATATGCATGCTTGTACTTTTCAGAGGTCCGATATTGTTCTATGTACAATCCTTTTTTTATTGATTGCATGTAATAATCTACTTTGAGGTTGTGGATTTGGGGTTCTTGGGGTTTTCATGAGCTGTAAGCCATAATCATCACAATTATGACAAATCACGGCTTGAATTATCTTGCTTTGCATGTAATGAGTCTATCTCATATATTAGTTTCACCTTTTAAGTTGCATTAGTGAAATAAATGAACTT
>NW_017307618.1:146994-147699 GCF_000935625.1 Nanorana parkeri
AGGGGCGGGTACAGCTGGCTCTGCCTTTAGATAGGCAGAGCCAGCTGTCAGTCACGCAGTTGGGCCAATCCCAGCACAATTGTCGGGATACGCTTCAGCTGCGGCGTCTCAGTATACCGCGAGCTGCAGCTCGCGGTATACTGAGCCTAGGGTGACGGGAGGACGCTAGTTTGTGCCCTCCTGTTACCCTAAGGAGAACTATGGGGAAAAGCCTTAACCCCATAGTTCTCCTTTAAATCTCTGATTAGGTTGGAAGCATGAAGGGCCAGATGTTAAAGGCCAACTTCAGCCAAAATTTGGGTGGAGTTGACCTTCAATTAAGCAACCACGGACACCGCCCATTCTGAGTCTAGTACAGCTTTCCAGTGCTATTGGTTTCAATAATTCCTGTAGCAGGTTTGCGCAGTTTGCATGGCCGCATACTCTGGTTGTTCCAAATCATGCCGGCTTTCTCCATTCACACAACCCCACAGTCCAATACCCCACCCGTAAGCATTAAAAGGCACTGATTTAAAGTGAATCAAAACTAATTTGGTAGGAAACAAAAAAAAATAAAATAATATCTCACAGGATATAGGTTTTATAGACTGTTAAATATATATGAAAATTAATACAAATTTTACCTCCCCAAGGTCCAAAAACTGTACATAAATTTCATTAGGACATCAACAAGTCAGTTCCACATGTGGAATTGGCTTAAATACT
>NW_017307618.1:147755-151167 GCF_000935625.1 Nanorana parkeri
CACAGACCGGATGTCTGTATATTACACACGCTTGATGTCACGCTAGCATATCTTCCATGAAACAGGGTATATACAGGTGAAACTCGAATAATTAGAATATCGTGCAAAAGTAATTGCAGTAAGTGTTGCAAAAGGGGCCCACACCAAGTACTGAGTACATATGCATGCTTGTACTTTTCAGAGGTCCGATATTGTTCTATGTACAATCCTTTTTTTATTGATTGCATGTAATAATCTACTTTGAGGTTGTGGATTTGGGGTTCTTGGGGTTTTCATGAGCTGTAAGCCATAATCATCACAATTATGACAAATCACGGCTTGAATTATCTTGCTTTGCATGTAATGAGTCTATCTCATATATTAGTTTCACCTTTTAAGTTGCATTAGTGAAATAAATGAACTTTGCACAATATTCTAATTATTCGAGTGTCACCTGTATATATACACATCATTTTTTTTTACCCACTTGACACAGAATTAGACCCTGTATTTCTTCTCATCTGATATAATTCAGACCAAAAGCTACTGTGATAGAAATAGACTTTTGCACTCAGTTAATCCATTCTAAATTAGCGTTTCCATTGGCTGCAGGGGTAGGAGGGCGGCCATATTGCATAGCAAGCACAGAGGGCATTTTAGGTTCATTCAGCAGCCGTTTCGTATCTACAATATTAGGTACATGGCCATGCCAAGAGAAAAAAAAGAAAAAAAAAAAAGGAGGCTTGTGGTTTTAGCGTTTTCTATGTTTCTGAAGGAAGGCGTCCGCTATTTTGTATCCGACAGCAATTTTATTTGTTGATACAAAGAGCCAGGTTTAGCAATCGTTCTACATTCCTGAGGGAGGCCGGCGGCCATTTGTAAGACAGGAACAGAAATGGTGTCTTCCTATCCCTTGCGCTTTAGGTTCCAGTTCAGAAATCTACTCAGGCGTAAGACTAACGAGCGCCATTGTGTAAAGATTTATCGATCTAATGGATTTCATGAGATGGAGAAAGTCTATTTCTATAGGGCTGGTCAACAACAACAGGGACAGATTACACGGCTGGGCGGGCACGGCGTCTGATAACGGAGACGGACGCCCAGCTTATAATCCCTCTTTTCCGACAGAGCCTTTATGTCTCGCTTATGCCCCTGGAGCCCGTCCCCGATGCTTAGTCTAGTAAGGAGGGCTCTGCAGGTCGGATTATGGTGGGCCGGTTTGGGGCGGCGGGTGGTTTCCGGCTGCAAAAAGGAAGAGAGGGCGAGAGAAACAATGGTTTAAAAAAAAAAAAAAGGCATTGAGACGGGAGTCATGATTGGGAGCCACATTTACATTTTAAAAAAAAAAGTCCAACAGCAACATCATTGCTTCCAAGAGCCATAAGTCGTGTGATTTATCATGCTCATTCCTGTTAGCACTTAGCCATTAGTTATAATCAGTACAGCTATTTGAATGTTAAATATACAGATTTGTTAAGCAGACATTGGTACACTGGTAATAGGAATCTGAAAATCTTTATCCGATTGGTGGCTCTGGCCAACACAGAGAACTTCTTTAAGGGACCTGAGGCCTAGTGCATCTCTCTAAAGATGGAGGATCTGCACATTACAGGTTGATTTCTGAATCTAAAAAAGGAAAATCCAACTCCCTTTTCAAAGACTTATCACCTATGGGCAGGGCTTGAAAAATTTTAGGGTGTCTCACCAGTCAAAAATGTCACCAGTCAGCATGACTGGACTAAAAACAGTTTTAGGGACAGCTAGAGCTTTCTTTTGGAGGTATATAAATCACCACTGCAGGGGGGGAGTTGGGGGTTATTTTTTACTATATAATGAAAAAATTTCTGAAAATTTCGTGGAAAAAAAAAGTTTCCCCTACGTTAGGTTAAAAAAAAAACCTTTATTCTAACGCATATTTTGGGTAAAATATAAAAGACGGGGTCACGTCGGGTAAATAGACACCAGACATGTCAAGCCTTAAAATTGTGCGTGCCCCCAAAATTGCAAAAAAACTACCACACTGAAAATTGGCCATAGGTGACGCTTTAAACGCTTTTACTGCTCATCAGTTTAGTGTTATCAGTGAAAAATGGCCTTAAAATTATTGCTCTCCCTGCCACGTTCGCGGCAATATGTAACATGTGCGGCACAATAGGCGCAATCACCATTTTCGCACGTAGATGCACCCAATTTATGTTTGCGTATGTATATGGGGGGGCAGGGCACTTAAAAAAAAAAAATGTGCCTTTATGCTTCTTTAATTTTTTTTATTACACTTAACTTTGTTGCTATCACATGGGGGGACCCCTGTCACCTAGGGACCCCCAGAGAAGGTGATTAAGCAGAGATCTGCTTCCCCAGCTTCTGAAGCTGGACAGTGACAGCAGAATGCAAAAGTCATGTAATACACATCACTTCCTGCATTCGGGGACTGAAGGAGATCAGAGGGAGATCGTGTACCGATCTCCCTTTGATTTCCTGTCACAGAGCAGCCGTGCCGGTCCCGGCCGCATCGGGCACATCAGATCTCGGGACCGGCAACGGCAGCGACGGCTAATACAAGCGATCGGGTGCCTCTAGAGACGTCCGATCGCTTGAATGCAAAGCTCCCGGGTGGCCGCCTAATTACAACGGCCGGCCGGGAAGCTACTCGTCTGGCTTTGCGGTCCTCTCGTCACAGACGAGAGGACGAGCGGATTTTTCAAGCCCAGCCTATGGGGTCAGATATTTCAGCGGATGGAGACGGATTGTTCATTTGTCCACCTAAGGCCTCATTCCCACCGCCGCACATATACGCGCGTACTGTACCATATGCAATAAATGGCTCCATACACATGGCCGCGTATGGAGCCGTATATTCGCGTAGCGTATATATATTCGCAAAAACAGAATGGAACAGAGATGCGTCCGGGCCGCGTATTTACGCGCACATACATGCGTACAGCACATAAAAAATTTCATTACGAGTGATGCATTCTGGTATTGCATAGACGCGTATATATACGCAATATACAATTTTGCTTGCGTTGTGTGTGAATGAGGCCTTAATGTTTTCGTTTTGGGGAGATGGCAGTGGGTCGAATCAACTGACATAGGATGCTGGCAGTGGCAGAGAAACTGGGTCTGCTCTTTCAGTAGGCATTAAACCAACCCTAGTTTTATATATTCTCTTTACAGAACTCAGTAGTAAGTGTGAAACACTTTGTGTACATAGGAACAACTACATATACTGCTTAAAACCTAATTGAGCTTTCATTTTGAAATCAGGTAAATACATTCCAGGTGCATCAAAACAAAAAAAAGTATTACGAGTTTTCTTTAGAAAGCTAAAAAAGGCCTGTCCCCCTGCCAGAATGCTGCAGAGACTTTGCTCTCTGTGGGGAACCAGGGTTTTCTTTGCAGTGATCTGGACATGCCTCTCCACCCCCCCCCC
>NW_017307618.1:151292-157470 GCF_000935625.1 Nanorana parkeri
TTTTGCTCAAGCCCCCCCCCCCCCCCCCCCCCCTTCTGAGTAAGGGCTGGTGCTCTCCAATGAGCAGGGTGCATGAGTTTTGCTGATGGCAGCTAAACTGTGTTTGGTTGTCGGGTTGCACACTCATGGCGACCAAAAAGGTATTCTCTAGTGCAGATCATTCATCTACAGATACACACAGCTATCGAGTATGTGGCAATTGTGATAACTGATGTAGTAATTTATAATGCTCATTCATCATGCACTGATATTATGCAGAGCAACATGCAGCAGATTGGGGTTCTTACCTGGGCACACCAGGGGGTACACCTGGTGGGATACGAGCTGGTCGGGATGGGATCTGTGGAGGCGCAGAGAAAGGGTCATTGTTAGCAGCAGGGAACGCCGCCACTGGGCCGGGGCGGGAAGGGATAGGAGGGTATGCAGAACCTCCTGCTGGCACAGGTATGAGAGGGGGCCCTGGAGTGGGACCCCGGACCGCAGGAGGACGGCTGGGGGGCATGATGGTGGTAACTGGCCTCCTCTGCACATTTGGACTGGAAAAAAAAAAAAAGTAAAGACATTAATGTCCGAAGATAATAAAAATCCATTCATACATAAATGACACTGGACAGGGTTTTGCCAACCTTTGCCCGCCGCTGGAATTCTGCAGCCAGGCGTCATCCACCGGAGGAGGGACAGGGGTGGTGATGGTGCTAGTGGTAATATCCCCGATAATGTGCAGAGCCTCCTTCAGTGCATGGTACATCCTGAGCATTTCATCTCGTCTCTGAGCCTGGTCCGCAGACTCCTCCATCAAACTGTTCTGGTCAGTGGATGAGTAGAGAAATGCCAGCAGCTCTGAGTGAATGAAATCTTTTGCCTGTTAGAAAAGAAAGTGAAAATTTGTTCAGCTGCTCCTGTGATTGACACCCCCAACTGCCTAGTCAAGTAGAGGACTTGGCTTCCTGATTTAGCTTTATAGATTACTGCGTCACCGGCCTGTTCATTGAGCAATGCATCTGCAGTGTGATTATCCACCTCATCTCAGACTGGAGGCAAATTGGTAACATAGGAAGTTGTGAAGCTGAACCAGAAAACAGTGTTATCAGCCTGGTTATGTGGTGTAGCAAAGGTGTGCGAAAACCAAAACTGACTGATCAGAAACACAAATCCCTTAGCAGGTTTATAAGTTCACATGTATATTTCAACCGTGCATTTAGCAGTCTGTCCGCTACCTACAGGCTGGTGCCCCAACTTTTCTCTACTGCAGTTAAGCAATGTAGTTTGTGACTGGACAATGAAAGAGCAGCAGCAGACTGATGTTGCCTTTCTTCTCTCCCGTCAACATGTGTGCATGCAGTAGAGCCTAAATGGGTCAGACTACTGACTCTCCCTGGGCAGGACATAAGGGGCCAAAACTGGCCACTATCTGCCAAGCACTTGAGGGCGGATAAACAATGGGGCTGAGAGATCAGAAATGCCAGATTTGAAATGTTGGCATCTAGGATTTCCAATGACCAATTTGGAGCATCTATATGAACATTTTCTGGGGACGGAGGATAACCCGGCATTACCCAAGGACATGGAAAAGACAGGGGTCAGTAGCCATCACTAAAATGAGATGTCTAGCAGTATAACCCAGGGGTACATATAACTGCACCGAAACTGGGAAAATCAGCCACTGCTCCTATATTTTAAGAATTAACCTGAATCTAAAGAGAAGTGTGATGTGGATGGGAACTGTTCTGTTGGCAGACCAAAGAGCTACAGGGAGACTTTTACATGTGGGAACACATATTTTGTGTGCAGAGGCAGCCTGTGTTAAAGCAGCCCATATATGCCCTCATACATGACAATAAACCAAGCCAGTGTAGCGATAGCATACTGCTGGCCCACATTACTGCACCATGCTTTCTCAAAGTCTTAAAGCCCCCATGGATGCCTCAGATTTAGGCAGATTCCTGTTGAACCAGCCAATGCTTAGCTTGCTTTAAAAACCGACTGAGCCAGGTGGAAAATTAATCGGCTGAATACAGCGATATCGCTGTCTTCACTATAAATTGTCTGCTCACATTATTTATCATGAGGTGCATTATGGTCTTTGGCATGAGGTCACGGATGGACTTGTTGATGATTCCCATGTAGGAGTCCACCAAATTCCGGATGGTCTCCACTTGTCTCTCCAGCTGGGGATCCATAGAGAAGGTGTTCTCTTGTACATCGTCTTCATTTTCTGTCTGAAATACAAAAGAAAGGAAATCATCTGACCTGTGCAAAGACAAGACTAGTTTCTTAGAGAATGCTCAACCTGCTTACTCAGAGGAAACTATTATTGCTTATTGATCAGAAATAACCAAGTATAAAAGTTCTACCCATAGAAATCAGATTCAGCAATGATATTTCTAAAGCAGCAATGAATAGAGGGACCCGATCGGCAGTAATAGGCACATATTTTCTTCTGCTCGAGAACTTACCAGTGGGCACCAAATTATGTAACACAGATTACACACATCGTATAAGGAATGTCACCAGCACACCAAAAATCCTTTTGAAGATCACCAAAATGTTCATTTATTCAGAGGTGATCCTTAAAAGGATTTTTGGTGTGCTGGTGACGTTCCTTATACGATATACAGCAAGTGGCACCATGCACAGTCATTACGAGCACCCTTCCCCGACAGCTGCGATATCAGGTAAGGAGTGCAACAAGCCTTCTCTACAATACAGATTACACACAGCCACATCATCCATTTACAGATCCTTTGACAGTCCAAGCAACTACCGCAGCAGAAGGGCTTGAAGTTCTCAATGGAATACAAGTGTGATGTCACAGCACTTGTAGTCCATTGACACTTCCTCCCATCCATGCTAGTGAAAGTCCATACCTTGGTACCTCTGCATGAGCCAGGGCATTGCACCCGTGATCCACTGATCGCAGCTGCAATGCTTCACTGGCTCCATGCAAAAAAATAACAAAGGAAGCCACATTCCAATCACGGATTCTATTTAGCAACAATGCGAGGCATAATAAAGGAGACGGCTTCAACTCTGCTTGTGTAATAATGTAGAACTACCATGCTCAGAGAAGTAATCTGCACGGCTCCTTGAACTCTACTGGACATTTGTGTCACTTACTTGTCTGCAGCTTCTGTTCTGGAGCCACCTACATAAGAAATGCTGAATCATTAACCACAGCACGACGAGGTCATTATTACCTGGTCTTTTTCAGGGTATACTCCCGCTCGAAGGAATGAGGCTTTCCAGCTATCTACGTCCTCTTGAGATTCACAGGCGAGTTCTATTTGACGTAGATCCTTATACACGTTTCTACAATGACCATACAAAAGACACATCAGCATATATTTTTAGCAGAGTAGGGAAAGGTTAGAACACTCTCTCTATATATTCCTTGCAGATTTTTCAACACCTTTTGTCTAGGGCATAGTTTCAGTCAGGACACCCTTTACAGGAGTGCAAACTCTATGGGCACCCCAGTCCACAATGTAAAAAAAGCAAACACCCAAACTGTGGTCTAATCTATAATCCTAGATAGGGTTCTGGTATGGATTTTAAGGGGGACTCCATGTAAAAAACAAACAAACCGCTCTTTACATTGGAACACCCCCCTTCCACATCAGGAGCCCCCCCTCACATCAGGAGCCTTTTTTTTTTATCTTCCCCACAGCGCCAGTATCCCTCGAAGGAGGCGGATGGGAAATCTTTGGTTGCAAGCTCCATTCAGCCAATCAGCTGCCAGCTCCATTCAGATAATGTGACGGCTGTCAGGATACAATAAAGTAGCAGGAGATTCATCCATCGATGCTGTTTAGTGTGGATGGAGGAATCTGTTTTTTGGGGTTTTTTTTGTGCAGCCCGCATGTTGAATGAAAAAAATAGACCTACTTAAGAAATAGGAGATCTCTACCAATAGTGCCCCAGATAGCAGTAAAGCCTGATAGGGATCCCACTTTATCTAAAAAAAAAAAAAAAAAAAAAAAAAAGTTTTGTCTGGACATGCACTTAAAGCAGATGCTAACACATCCAGGAAATAAATGATTACAGAATGTATGAGAGGAGGAACCTGCCTTTTAATGAGCCATATAAATACCCAGTGCAATATAAATCTGCGACAGGCAGCTTACCCCCCTCTGGCTGCTCACCTCGACTCTGTGTTAAAAATGCCAAAGATGTGCTTGTTGGACATGAATCCCTTCTCTACATCTCGGATCTTCAGGTTGTCTAGAGGCAGCATGTACTTCTTCTCTTTCTCCTGCAGGGGCAGAGGAGAGATCATTAACGTGTGAGCATGTAAAAAGTTATCAGCCACAGGTACCACATTCTGTCAGCAATGCAATCCTGATACGCAGCACCGGTGGCCCACACAGTTCCTTTTTAGCATTTACTTTTATTTTAATAGCACAGACAGAGCTACTGACAATGTATAAGCAAAACAAACATTAATGGATGTCCTAAAAATGACAGATTTTTTAATTTTTATTGTACACAAACTTTTTGAACATTTCTAGCTGCCATGATGGCGCCCATCGCTGAAACTTTGAGCAACTGGGAAAGAAAACAGTTAATGGAAGGCGGCTTATGTTACCGGCTAGCGATGCAACATCTGGAACAGTTTAAGTGTCTGGGAGGACTTTTGGCTAAGGCCTATGCTGCTTCCACATGGAGGCTGCTGGATGCAGAGCCCCCCCAGCCTCCTAACCCCTCCTCTCTCACTTCCTGTAGAGCCACAAATGTGCTCCGAAAGGCTGAAAGCATTTCAATGCCACGTCACAGGAGCCTGGATATCCTTGGGCTCGCTCTGCAGCATCCACTCCTGCAGCGAAATAGGGAAGCCCGGTAAGAACCGCAGCTGGGGTTCGGTTAAATGGGTAGGTAAATCTGTTTTATGACCTCCTTCTAGAGGACGAGTTGGGATCCATGGAAAGGGTGGATGGGGTGGGTGAGACCCGGTATAAAAGTAGAGAGGAAGGGCAGCATTTATCGGCTACTCACTGCATGATATATAGAGAAAAGCTTTGCATTGAGTAATTTATGGGGGGACAGACTGAGGATTTAGGATTACTGGTGATAATGCAATATAACGAGCAGTATGGAGAAAAGGGATTTAATTAAAACGTGTAAAGCGTGTGTGGCGCTATGTCCGCTCTCACGTTTTTTTCTAAATGAGTGCAAGAGAGGGAAAGAGAAAACTACAGTCAGCTATGCAACTACTTAAACTTACTGTCCATGCAGAGTCCAGATGCCTTGAATTACAGAGAGATGTAATGGACAGAATGCTGCCTTTTCTCTGATGCTTCTAGCCATGCTCAGAGAGGACAGCCTAGTACAAGTGTAGAGAACTATAACCATTCAAGCAGTCCTACCCTGCACCATTCCCATGAGACCTACCACCCTAACCTCAGCCCCATTCCCATGAGACCTACCACCCTAACTTCTGCCCCATTCCCATGAGACCTACCACCCCAACTTCTGCCCCACTCCCATGAGACCTACCACCCTAACTTCTGCCCCATTCCCATGAGACCTACCACTCTAACTTATGCCCCACTCCCATGAGACCTACCACCCTAACGTCTGCCCCATTCCCATGAGACCTACCACACTAACTTCTAATCTCCCCGCTGCACTTCACCACAAAACAGCTGAAAGAACCTTGTGCCACATGCTTGAATGCACTGCTCCTTTTTTTCTTTAAAGGAATCTCCACTATAAAGCCTGGAATGAATCATTATTGCTTGGCAGTTTTAAGCGGTACTTAAGTCAGTAGACTCTGCTGAATCAGCAAGGCTCTAGCTGGCCACGCAGTAACATACTGATCCAATTATCAAAATGGTCTTTGCTGTACGAGGAGTGGGATTGGATGTACATAGATTTCGTTCTGACCCAGCAACAAAACGACAGCATTCTGTGAATGGACAGTATAAGACTTACGATTTTCTCTAGTTTGGTGACCGATCTGAGTTTTTAAGTAATAGGGTAGTGCAGCGTTAAGCTACGAGAAGTAAATATCCATCACACCTAGCAAAATCCCTCCCTTTTGCCTATAGATTAAGCACTGTTCAGCAAAGCAGTGCAGCCTCTTCAAACCTGCACACCCTGAAGTAGGAAAAACGGAAAGTCTTCGAGCCTTTTGTAGCATGTGATGGACCAGTCTGCGCCATGCAAGGCTAAGTGTGAG
>NW_017307618.1:157629-164073 GCF_000935625.1 Nanorana parkeri
CGCCCCATTTCCCGTTTCACCCTCTCCACCCCCCCCCCCCCCCCCCTCCCCAATCTTACAGTGTGCTTTCTCCCACAGCAACCGATAAGGAATCATCTGTCATTCTGTGTGACCGTGGAAGAGTTTAGACTGCATGCTACAGGAGACAGCCCCACTTTTTTTGGCTTTCATTGATCCACTTTTCCTAATCCAACCCCTTTGTCTTCTTTGTTAACCAGACTGCTAGCTAGCTCTAGTTTTCATACATCAGGTCTAGCGAGGATAGTGTATTAAATGGTTAACAGGACCCTCGGAGTCAGCCTTACATGCCAAGGTCACCAAATTGCTAGGGGCGAGTTACTAGAGAAGTTTGAAGATTTTACTCTGCTAACAAAGGGAGGCGCACATCTGGCGGTCGGACGGGCACAAAGAAGCGACTATTCTGCAGCTCGGCGAGGCACAGGAAGTGGCGAGGAATTTTTCTTGAGCGTCGCCGGCTGGGATTCTGCGATTCAGAGCCTGACCCCGTTTTCCCAGTGTTCAGACTACGTGTTCGTTGGATAGTGATTGAACAGTAGTCTACACACTGGTTAAACTGGGATGGACAATGGTCGACGAGGAGACACGCACAGGACCTCAATGGAGATAACAGGAAACACATGGCAAACAGATGTGCGTGTATGTCTGCCTTGAGATGTGGTCTATGAGACACTCCAGTTGGAATGCAAATTTTGTTTTTCCCCCAAGCTCTACAGCAGCCTACTAAAGAAAATCTGTTCTTATTCTGCACAGCAGCTCCATGCCATTTAGGTGTCTGTTTTATCCTGAGTATGTGAATGTCCCATTGCACTCCAGACCGGAATCCCACTTCATATATTTCAGTGGTAGCTGAAATAGCCTGCGGATGGCACCGCGTGGATCAACGTATAGAAGATTAAGCCACCAGCACGCACACTAGAGGTCCACTTTAGGGCTTCTTCTAATGATTATTTTCATAAATCAATTAGTTGGCCGATAAGTTTATCTGATTAAATCGGGGAAAAAAATGTAATAAATACCACCCTTAATGTAAAATAAAATACACAAAGTTTACTTCAGAATAAAACGGCATGCACAATTTTTTGCAATCGCACTACACTGGAACACACAGCATTGCAGTAAGGTGCGTTCCAGTGGGGACGATTACACCGTGGGTGAGAGGCACCTTTGTGGTGCCATTGATATGAATGGCACTGCAACGCACCTCCCGCAGCAGAATTTAACAGGCCGAAACCGAAAATTACTTTTTTTCTTTAATTGTTTCGTAAGCACATGGTGCTTGAATAGTTTCAGCCAGGGAATGACCCCTGCCTGTGGCAAGATTCTGCAGACGGCAGCTGAATGTTAATACAGCAGGTAGTGGGCTGGTGCAATAGCCAGCCGGCTTTTGGCCATTTCAAATAGCAATAGCAGGCTGACTATTGCACCCGCCCACTGCTTGCTGTGCCCTCCTCACAGCATGGAGGAGAGAGCTGGGGGATCCAACCAACTAATCGATAATGAGAATAGTTGACAACTATTCTCATTATCGATTGATTAGTTGATTGCAGTCATAATCCACTTATTATCCCGTCTTTATTTGACATCAGATAAAAATGGCACCACATACAAAACACAACATTTTGAGACCTTGTGCTGTCCTGCCATCAGATCAAGATAGTGCGACAATAGCATTGCATTGTATGTGGTGCCATTTTTATTTGATGTTGATTAAAGACGGGAGGATAAAGTGGACCTCTGGTGTGCTGGTGACTTATTCTTCTCTACGTTAGGGGAGACTGCAAATGTCATCCGTGTCAGTTACCCCGGCTCTGCATATCAACAACTGTCCCTTCCTCATTCGGTCAGCTTGGTTTTATCATCCTTTAATGATTCTCCAAGCCACTGTGCCTTCCTTGTCCCACTTTTTACTTCACTGATCATGAGGAATCACCATAAAACGGAGACTCCATATGTGCACAGAACAAAATGGCTGCTGGAGTCACCCTAACCTGTCAGCAAACCCTACGACATACAGGGCAGATGAAGATCATTTTCAAGTTAAGCGTCTACTATACTACATTAGAGAAAACAAAGATCACAAAATAGAATGGACAGAAGTCTCATGAAATATCAAAACTGGATATATAGCCAAATAAATATATATGTACATAGGAAACCCCTACGATTTTACCTTCTGTTTTGTACTGGAAAAATGTAACCCCAGAATGTGTTTTGCTGATGGTTCAGCGGGAGCACTGCTTCTCTCTTTAGTAAACAGCACCCCCACCCCATCCCACTGAAAGACAGTAATATCCAAGATTCACCAAGCCATAGACACCAGGAAAAAATAGCCCAGTCTTCTGGAGCCGCCGATCAACTACAAAAGGGGTAGGCAACCGTAGCACTCCAGCTGTTGAAGAACCTAAGCCCCATGAGACATTGCAAGACTGACCGCCACAGACACGACTCCCCGAGGCAGAGGCATAGTGGGATTTGTAGTTCACAACAGCCAGAGTGCAGAGGTTGCCAGACTGTGGACTCCAGAAAAATACAGCCCTGTCTTCTGGAGCCAGCAGTGCACTAAAACAGGGGCAGGCAACCTCAGCACTTCAGCTGTTGTGGAACTACAAGTCCCATGCACTGCAAGACACTTGAACACCAATGGGCATGACTCAGAGGCATCATGGGATTTGTAGTTTCACCACAGCTGGAGTGTCAAAGTTGCTTACCTTTGCTTTACAATGAATCTTGGTTCTCAGTAACACATGGATTCACCATTATATGCACAGCGATGGTCAGGAGACACACTGGGAGTACATGGCACTACACTACATACAAGGGTTTATTAAATTACACAAATTCATTTTAAGAATGGGTAAAGCGTTCATATAATAATATAAAGCTGAACTCCAGGCAAACATCCACATACTCGGGTAAAATGCATTAGAGGAAGCAGCTGTACCTGCTTGATCTAGTCCTGAGATTCATTAAACATTTACAGGACTTCTCCCTCTCCAGCCTGTCAATGGACAGTGAAAGGAGAAGCAGCAGGCAGACGAGTTCATCTCTCTGTCACTCTGTTCTCTCCTCCTATCATCATGTGCTTTGTTAACACAGCTGGCTGGCTCCTTGTGCTGCTTCTCCCTTTACCAATCTGAGCTCTGTTGTCTAAGGATTAAAAGAGGCTAAAACCAAGTCAAATTCAGGTACACTGCTTGCATAAAATTATATATATTATATACATACACACATACAAGTATTGATGTATTCATCAATACATAGCAGCATTAATGTGTGTCTATTCTAGCTGCCTGGAGTTCAGCATTACAAATGAGACACTGTCAGACACAGAACCCAAAACAAAACATCATTAGTTTTCCCCGCAATGTCCCACTTTACCTCATCATCTTTATACCAGGATAAGGATTCTGCCGTCAGTACGAACCAATACTCCTTGGAGCCTCCTTTCATGATGCTGATGTTATTGATGGTCAACCAACCTCTTCTGATCACCTGCGGAGAGAAAGAAGGGGAAAAGTACAACATGGGGGCTGGGGAACAAAGGGAGGCACCTCTCTATTATATCCTAGTGCTGAAATGGGACTGGACCTTCATTAAAATGAAGAACTTGTGCCACCAGCCCTCGGCTATATAGTAAAATGAGGTCCTTTTTGTCCCTTGCAATCTCATCCTACCCGACACCAATACAGGTAAGAAAATGAAAGACTACTGGTTTCGATCAGCAATACAATGGATCAATCTGCACTCCAAGTTTAACGAAGATTACAAACCTAGCCACAAATGCTTCAAGCAAGCTATGAGTCTGCTAGATTCTGTAATGAAATAGAACAATGGGCATAATGATCCCGGTAGTAAGCCTGTTACAAGGGTCTGTCAATTGCATTAACTGTTGGGTTAATTCGATTGACAAGAGTGCATTCAAAGATCCACTTAAAGGGGTTCATTTATAACAAGTTTGCACAGCATATAGCTGTGCAAACGTATTATAAATCAGCCCCTAAAACTAAGATTGTTTTAATTAACCTAGTGCAAATGGGTAATGATATTCATAAAATACAGCAATCATGAATCGAATTAAACTTCCCTAAGCTGCAGAAATGCGAATTCTACATGGTTGTTGCACGCTAGCCCTCTAAGCACGATCAGAATTAAAACTGCCCACATTCTGACCTTCATTTTGTCATAGTGGGTGGACTGTTATGGCTACTTACATCAACCATTTAGATTCTGTCTGGCACTCCCCTTAAGCAGGAGTAATATATGGGCAACATGAACCACCTAATTTCCTCAACACTAATTTGCAGTAATATTATGGAGGTGGTATATGACAGCCAATTCTCAAACCCAAGACTTCTGCAGCTTTGCTTGCTGCAAACAGGGAGGATGAGGAGTAGGCCTGAAACAATACACTTAAAAAGCTATGGTTTTCAGGCTGCCATCATTGGCAGCCTGTACAGAGTCTAAATCCTCCACCTTCCTCCTTCCCACCAATACGTATATATTAGGCAGCACCCTGTCTTGGTTACACCTGGGAGCTGTGAAAAAGAAGGATGGTTCCTGGGTGGACGAGGAGTGTCAAACCTTTTACAGAAATTTGCCTTAATTCAGCATAAGCCCCCAAAAATCCCACCAATCTTTAAACCAAGCAGACACACCAAGTGGCAGAATAGTCATTGAAATGCCTCTCCTTTAAGATCATACATACCAGTTTCCCCTCACATTATTTCCAGCAAGCAGTCCACAGTTCCCAATGATCATGGAGAAATTTTAGCCAATGTTGGCTCAGGGCAATGTCAGACATCAGCTCCTGCACAGTGCAGCTATTATTAGGGGATTCTCAACACTGAATATGAATCAGCGTGCAAAATACTTCAATAACCTGCACCCATAAAGGAAACCTGTGCTATGAAGCAGTAAAACAAAAGGAACATGTCCCACAGCAGCATATATTTAGCCTTTCTTTGTTCCTCCACCACTCTGTTCAGCCACTGGAAACAAAGCACTGTTGAAGCGTGCTCTAGTAGGAGCTTACAGGGGGCTGAGGACATGTCCACATGTGACATCACTGAGCCATCTACACAGCACCCACATTAGAGGAAGAGGAGCAAATCATATGGGCCACCATACTGGAAGTACCGTATATTTTCTTTTGGCTGCACCAAGGAAACGCAAATCAGAGCTGCTTGGGAGGGACGTGTCAACTCCGGATACAAAAAATACCTCCTTCCCTTGCAAGGGTTAACTGCTTGTTTTTGTCAGGGAGGATTATGCAAATCAGAGTTATGCTGGCCATACACTGAGAATTTGGCTGGTTCATCAGCTGATCGAGGGGTGCGGTACGAAAGGGTGCCAACAGTGGCACCCACTGTGTGAATTTCGGCCGGTCTTCCTTGATCAGCTGATCGAAAGAACCGGTCGGAAAGTCTTTCAACGAACAGAGCGGGCAGCCAATCAGCTGCCACTCTGTTCAGGTATTCCGACAGCGGCCGTGAGCCACTGTCAGAATACAAAGACAGTAGGAGATCCCTTGATCAACGCTCATAATTGGTTTGGTCAACTTAACGTGCCTGATTTCTGCTCCCCTGGCGGTCGGCACTGACCTTCGCTCTGTATGTGGACCGTCCCTCGACATCCTCTCTTATAACACAGGGCAATGGAGCCTGTATTAGACATGAAAACATCAGTGGCCCTCTGACTGCTGGAGCAGATGGGAGAAGAGGCTGCAGGCGCCGGTCTTGGAGCATGGATCAGGTAAGTAAATCTGCTTTAAAGAATCCCCACAGACAAAAATAAACAGTTAACCCTTGCAGTGCTGAGGTAGCCCCACTGCACGGGGAGGTTTTTTTTATCCGCAGATAGGCTATACAGCAAGCCTATTGCTTTGCATGCTTCAAAACGTATAAATATGAAATACTGGAGCTGCCAAAGCTTACCTGGCTTTACCACTCCATTGCCGCCTATGTGAACATGACCATAAGATAATTTCTGCCTTGCATCATCTTAGGATCAATATTGCATCATCTTAGGATCAATAAAGCCTTATTACACCAGGCCAATGGAGACACACACACACTGTCAGGTGTGTAAGGGAAGTGACAAACAGAAGGGTAACACTCCCTTACAGTGTAAAGGTGGCATTCATAGTTTGCCCCCCTTTCAATAGATGCAGGACTCAGCCCTGACATTGCCCTTATTATTTTTGGTGTACACAGTGCCATTTCCTTCCTTGTGAAGACAAAGCCGACTTTGTAATGTGTGACAGGTGATTGTGAGATGAGGCAGGCAGCGGAGACAGGACAGCAAGCTCAACAGGTTCAAAGCCATCCTGAATTGCGATTCTGCAACAAGACAAACCATTCTTTAGCCACAGAAGGGAAACCACGCTTCAAGATGGAGTTCATTAGAAAGTTCTCATTTGCATCT
>NW_017307618.1:164261-189110 GCF_000935625.1 Nanorana parkeri
CCCCGAGAAGCCCCCCCCCCCCCCCCCAAGCAAAGTACACTGAGAATTGTAATTAAAAGCTATTATAATTACAATCTGTATAAGGCTTGTCATAAGAATATTTTTCTAAATTGAATAGTTACTTTTTTTTGTTGGTTGTTAGGGCAACAGGGCCCCCTGGTGGAGGTCAAATGTGTATAAAGCGTGCACAGAGCACAGAGCAATCCCTTTTTCTTTTTTTACAACACATTTGGTTACTGATGTAGACCTAAACTTTTTTTTTTTTTTTTATTGCTGCCTGGGCTCCATTTCCCTTCACTTCCCGTCCCCCTGATCACTGTCCCTGCGAGGGGACCTGAGGAGTTCCTCTCCAACAGGAACAAAAATGGCAGACATTCTAAGACCCCCCATAAGAGCCCATTCACACCAGGGCGGTTGCGGATCAGTGCGTTTACCACGCGGATTACAAAAAAAGGGAGGTTTTGGGAGTTTTTAATTGCGTTTCAGCGCTGAAACGCAATTAAAAAAGCCCTAAACAGTGCGGATTAGCGCAGTTCCATTGAAAGCTGTATGGAAACTGCACTGATCAGCGCGGCAAAAATAGTGCAGGGAGCACATCAGGCGTTGGCGGTTCGGATCTCGCGGTCGCATGAATGGTCCCCATAGCAATGTATGGGATTGTTAATGCCGGCGGATCCGTGCCGCCGAACTACCCCGGTGTGAACGGGGCCTTACACTGGCAGTCCGATCAGATCCACCTGTCATTATTCCAGGCATTTCTGATTGGAAGTCCAATGAAGCTATGGGCAGCCGGATCTAAACGGATGTATGTCCATTTACATACGATAAACACCCGACTCCTGCTGATCGGAATGGATGGCACCCATGTGAAAGGGGCCTAAGCAACTCCCCATAGACCTACATATGTGCACGGGTCCCCTGCTGATCGGAATGGATGGCACCCATGTGAAAGGGGCCCAACCAACTCCCCATAGACCTAGATCTGTGCACGGGTCCCCTGCTGATTGGCACCCATGTGAAGAGGGCCTAACAGACTCCCCATAGACCTAGATCTGTGCACGGATTCCCTTTGATCAAAATGGACAGCACCTGTGTGAAAGGGGCCTAAAAGTTAGTGGGCCTAAAACGTATCTAAATCCAAAACCTTTATTTAGGGTACAGTGGTGATCAGCAAGTCATGTCCCATTGCTATCTGTGGCCCCAGTAAGGAGACTTGCATTCTGTGTGTCCTGGTTACCATGGTCTACGGAACTGAAAGTGAGAGGAAAGACCAGGAAAGCAAATCTTCCAATGGGAACACTTGGTCCTGGTGACAACTGTTTAAGAGGGAATATCATCTTGCTTTCTTTTGTGTTAAGGGACAATAACTGATTGTAATTCTCCCATATGGGATACAGAAGGCCATATTAGGGTGAAATCTCCCCAGCATGGGAAAGGTGATAATAGGGAGAGCCCTAACACTGGATCTTGGGAAGGCAAAACAGATTATGGGAAAAAGGAGAATCATGAAGGCGATCTCTTGGAAGGAAAAAAGGGATTATGTGAACCAGAAGGCATTCAGCAGCAGAACTGTCTTTTTTGTTTTCTCCCCCCGTTTTTTCACTAATAGGTGAAGGTGGTTAACCTCTGGCCAAAGCATGGTTACTCACACGCAGCAAGTACTTACCAAAATCTCCCCCTTAGTTTGGGATAAGGAGCCGTGTGATTAGGAGGATGCGGGAGTATACAGTACAGGAACGAGGGCGAATTTTATGATAACAGAGTTATGGAGAGAGAATGAAGAATGTGGAGAGTAAACATAGAATGGAATAGCAGCAAAAAAAGAAGAAAGAGGGAAAAAAATTACATGCAATTAATACACAGTTAATATTTAAATTCCCATCACACCAACAAATTATAAAAAAAAGTCAGTAATAAAAAAATTAATATCAGTACATGCTAATTTTGAATATTAAAAATGCACGAGCATGCTTGTGCAAAGAACACAGCACAGTTTGGTGAGTTCGTCAGAAGACGTGTGTGAGAAAGTACAGGACAGAGCATGACAGACACGGTGCATTGTGGTGGTGGGTGGGGGGGTTCCAGAATCTTGATATCCTGTGACCTCTTGTGCAAGACAAAGTGGCTTCCCGGAAGACTTCCACAGACCTGAGAAATGTGCAATTCCACACGAAGGGCTGAAATCAACTTGTTATGGGACAGGCATGGGATAATAAAGTGCCCTCAGACTTAGCCGAAGGCCTTATTTATTAAAGTGTCTGAAGGAAGATGTGTTCTTTTCTCCCATAGTGACCATACTGCCCCTCCACAATATGGGAGTAGCAAGGGGGGGACGGTTTCAAAAGACAAAAGGACAGTTCTTTATTCAGACACTGATAAATAAGGTCTGAGGAATGGTGCAGTGATCCAAGTTGAAGCACTGAGGTGGAATCACCTGTGCCATTATACTTCATATAGGACAAGAAGCTTGGCTGTGCTAGTGGCAGGTGGCCCTCCATGATGTGCAGATTACCTGGTTGGGGACAGTCCTCTTCTTGTTGAGCTGCGTGCTTCTTTGTTGGGCACTAGAAAAAGTAAAGCTAACGTTACTAAACTGTGATGTACAATGGCTTATAATCGGCAGTCTAGTTTTGTTAAATGGAAGGAAAAATAAAAAGGCCCTTTCCATTTCAAATATAGGCATGCACTCATTTGAATGATCTTCTCTGCAGTTCCTTACCTACTACTGACCTGGGAATAATGAAATGGATCATGCCAAAGAACTTGGTAAAAATCATTCAAAATGAGTAGTAGGTGGAAGGGTCATCATTTATGCCAAATTACATGGGCCCCAATGTTAAGGAAGCACTGCACACCTGGTGGTGTCCTTTTAATTCTAGTATCTTGATGAAGAAATACCCAAAACACTTACATTGTCTATTCCCCTAATCTAAACATTTCACCCATCTCCCAACATTGATATCTAACAAAGAAATTAAACCCAAAACTGAGCAGGACTCGGCCAAAATCAGAGCCGTGTATGGCCAACGTACTCTTAAATCAAAGCTTAACTAGCTTTACCCTTAAAGCCCAATTGAGGTCTCTGCTTATCCCTTTGTAGCCCTTTGATGATCTGCTTATCCCTTTGGAATCCTGTACACCTACATTTTAGGATTTGCGATTGGTTTTTGCTTGGAAATGCCTTGAACCAACGTAATTTCTCAATTAAGAATGCCATTTCCAGCCCAGTCCGGCACTCTTTACAGGCAGAGCTGAGTAATAGCCACACACCTGACCACAAATGACCTCACACAGACTTACATTGCAGAGAAGGAGATTGGGTGTGTTTGATCAAGCCCATTACTGAGAGATGATTACTAAAAGCACTAGGTCTGCCTATTGGCATGCTCAGCCATATTTAAGCCATGCATAACTGCTGTAACAAGAAAGTGATAAGACTATGAATATGTAGGTTCTTAGTACAATGTCTGTCTGCATATATATATATGTATGTATGTATGTATGTATGTATGTATGTATGTATGTATTTCTGTGACTTAAATTGGGCTTTAACCTAGGTAACCCTGAACTACTGGGACAAACCTTACCTTGGGCTTTAACCTAGGTAACCCTGAACTACTGGGACAAAATTTACCTTGGGCTTTAACCTAGGTAACCCTGAACTACTGGGACAAACCTTACCTTGGGCTTTAACCTAGGTAACCCTGAACTACTGGGACAAACTTTACCTTGGCCTTTAACCTAGGTATCCCTGAACTACTAGGACACACCTTACCTTGGGCTTTAACCTAGGTAACCCTGAACTACTGGGACAAACCTTACCTTGGGCTTTAACCTACGTAACCCTGAACTACTGTGACAAACCTTACCTTGGGCTTTAACCTAGGTAACCCTGAACTACTGGGCCAAAATCTACCTTGGGCTTTAACCTAGTTAACCCTGAACTACTGTGACAAACCTTACCTTGGGCTTTAACCTAGGTAACCCTGAACTACTGGGCCAAAATCTACCTTGGGTTTTAACCTAGGTAACCCTGAACTACTGGGCCAAAATGTACTTATATGTTGATCCATACTGTGGAGTACTGACCAATAACAGATATGCAAATAAGCGGATATGAGTGATGCATGCTTGGCCTGCAGCAACGACTTAAATATATGATACTGTTTGCTATGATTTCCTGTACTTTGCACAGTTCCATGTAACAAGCTCAATCGATTATGCATATTTTAGTAACAAGCAGTTTGAACATGACACTTGATTAGCTTTCCTTCACCATCTGCAAAGGGTGTAAAATGGATGAAGCTGCGCGATATTTATTATAGGTTTACATTGTACTGAACTAGCTATGCAAATCAAAAAGGAGTCAGTCAGACATTACAGAGGTGCACACACAAGCAGGAGACGTGCAGAATACCCACCCTGGGATGACCTGCTCGGTAAAACAGCTGGCATGTGAAAGAATGAGGGAGCGAGCGACGGTCGTGTAGAATGCAGAGAGAAAGAGTGCGGGTCATAAATGAGAGTGCGGAGAAAAACACAGGAGAGAAGTTACCGACCGAGAGAGAGCGAAAGGGACAAACAACAGCAAACTGCGGAGAACACTAGACAACCTGTGACGAGACCAAATGAGCTGAAGCAAGGATGAAGTCACAGAATGGAGAGCGGACACAACAACATGGCTGAATATATGTTCACAACGATTACACTAAACAGGAAAAAAAAGCCATGACAGCACTAAACACAAAACTATCCTACCAGGTTAGTTTCTGCAAGACATTAAATCCACTTTATGGTAAAAAATTCCAATAGCGGATGTTTACGGCAGGAGAAAAATACAACCATAAATTAGGTTAAACAGATACTTCTTATATTATTTTAGACCCCCTGCTAAGTATAACAAAGCTGATAAGAGCCTGGATAATAGCCAACTCCATGCAGTCACCGTGTTCCCAGAAGAGGGCTATAATCTCGGGAGGACAGGGCTCCATATCAGGTGGTGGGAGACTTACTTAGCAAATCCAATGAAATCCTCGTGATTGGTGTTGATGTAAGACAGTTCAATGTCTATTAGTAGCAGTACCTGTGGACAGAAAAGACAGACATGAGAAAGAACATAGACCCATGGTGCTAGTAATCTGCACTGAATCCTGTCTGGGTCATTAGTCATATGAACTCAAAAGTACAGGTCAATGGTCACTTACCCAGGACACCTGGAGTAACAAGTACAGGTCATTAGACAGTACCCAGGTCAATGGACTAAAAAATAAAAAAAAAGGTCAGTGGTCAATAGCCAGGTCGCATTGACTCATGTGTACAGGTCAGTGATCACTACTTAGGTCACACTGACTCATAACAAAAGGCCAGTGATCAATGCCCAGGTCACATGGACTCACACGTACAGGTCAGTGGTCACATGGATTCACATGTACAAGTCAGTGATGACTACCCAGGTCACATCAACTCTCGTGTACAGACCAGTGATGACAGGTCACATGGACTCACAAGTACAGGCCAGTGGTCACTAGTCAGTTCACATGGACTTACAAGTATTTGTCGAAGGACAGAGAGCTAGTGCACAAATCACAATGGCCATGTAATGTCAAGTACCAGTGCTCGGTCGCGAAGCAGAGGTCAGTAGAAATACCACAAAAAAAAAATAAATCAGGTCTCCTGTTGTGTGACAGAGCTGTGTATATTTGGATGGACAGAATACTAATTCTTTGGGCAGCCCCCATAAATGTACCTAATCTGTATATTTATCGGTTTGGCCTGAGATGAACTTTAAGCAATATGTAAAGTCAGCTTGGTAACGGTGCTTCATGCCACTGGATATAGGGTTCACAAGCATCCTTCCAGGATATAGTAAAGCTTTCCGAGGGGCACAAGAGTCTGTACTGGGCAATAAATGCAACCTAGAAGCTGGAAGTCGCAAGAGAGGTGCATTCCGAAACGTTTTGCTCCCCAGCTGGCTCTACAGTCTCCCTACAGGATGCCTGGGGACCCGGTGTCCTACATCTGTAATGACATGTGACCCTGAGCAGTCCCAGCTCCTAAAACATTGATTATAATGTATACCAGTCTAGCAATCAGACATTTGAAGGGATTTTCTGCCATAATGTCTTACTTGATCTTTTGTCTTGCCTTCTCTCTCTCGGATGTATGTTGTGACAATCCTTTCGGTCTCTTCTCGAAGTCTTGGGTAAGAAGCCAGCTACAAGTGGGAACACAATCTCAGAGTTACAGTGGCCATTAGAAATTTATAAACATTTCTTCAACATCCACTTAGCAATCCCAGCCCGTCTTGAAGTTCCAGCATGCATGAAACAATGGAAAGCTGGTATTATGAGTAAACCAGGCATAGAAATAATGGACAGACACAAAGCTTAAAGTGAACCTGGACCACACCTGGAAGATTCATACCGAGCATATGGGGGGGGGGCGGACAACGACACAAACATTACCTTCACTAAAAAACCGCACATCAAAGCTATTGGAAGTTCTAGAGATATTGGCAACTGAAGTTTTTTTCCAGTAAGAGTTGTTTGTCCCCACGCCCTCCCGCCTTTACTGCAGCCAAATCACCAATAGATAGAATCCGGAAGCTGGAGGGGTAAGGTGAAGCTGGACAGGAAAAGCCAGATGTCCAGATGTATCTACTGACCGTTCTCACGCCCAGTGCTTACAGAAGAAACCTCTATTTATGCATTTTTTATAACATACTCCACTTGAACTGTCCAGCTTTGTGGCATGTATACTTTAAAAGGCCATCGCTGCTCGTGACGTTGTCCTTTAAATGTCCCCTCCACCTCCTGAGTAGCAGACACCTACTTGGAACACCATCTCTGGAGATCTTCATTGAGCAGCCATGTACAGCCTTGGAACAAAGTCCTGGTCATGTCCTGCTGCTTGGCCTATTCATTCCTATGGTTGGGTCTTTGCTCCTCTGGATGAAAGACTACGGGACAGCAATAGGAATGAACATGACAAACAGCAGACCTGTCATAGGAGCTGGACAATGCCAAGACTTTTCAGCAAAAGCTATGCAGTGGCGACCAGGGCTGCACATACAAGGTCTTTGGAATGTGGCTAAAGATAAGTATTCTAGTAGATGTCTGCCAATCAGAGGGGTGAGGAATTTTTTTAACTCGCAAATGGGTTAAAAAATAAAATAAAAAATTTAAAACCATTTGCACCTCTAAATTTCTTTTTAGAATATTAACTTCGGCCTCTGGCTTTCAAAATTTCTAGGCGGAGTGGGTGACCTCAACATGCCACCCGGAAGAGATGGAGATGCCGTGCAAATGCACTCCCAACTCATTGTAGGCGCAATTGTGGAAATGAACAGACTCAAACAACAACATTCATTTACCACCGATGCTGTATGGCAGGTTTGTTTTGGATTCTAACCATTATTCAAGGAAGCCATAGACGGGCCAAATATGTCCTCCTGATCTGGTCATGGAAGGTAAAAACTGCACTTTGTTTTCTTCAGTTATGGGGATTGGGAGTATGTTTGATTATCTCCCGCTACCATGCAGGCTATAATGCATCTGTAAGTAGGTTAGTAGGTGAGAGTTTGGTTTTACTTTAAAGTGGAATCCTGAAATGCTGAACAACATTAGAGGTATTAAACTCTACATGTACATTCCGATATACAGCAACATACTTCTGAAGTTACACTGTGGGTTGTCTGCCTTCTGTTTGCTGCCTCACTTTTAATATACAGTGGTACCTTGGTTCACAAACTTAATTCGTTCCACGATTCTTGTCACGAACCGAAACTGTGATCAGACCACAATCTCGACTAGAGGAAGCCACGACCATGTGTCAGAGCTGGGAAGATGGTTGCGGTTGTGTTCGTCACCCGATGCGGAAGCGTTTGTAAACTGAAGTACCACTGTACTTTTAAAATATATATCTCTCCTTTGCTTCTCTTTCAAGGGTGGATTCCCAGCCTTCCAAGTTCCCCTGGAGACACCCTTACGAGCATGCTTACACCCAGGACTACTGCCTGGCATGCCAATGCTCCATGAGCCTACAGGCACAGGCAGCTCAGAAGCCCAGGAATGGAAGCCACTCCCTAACTCCTCCTCCTCCAGCAAAGTGATTGGCAGCAGCTTCTGAGACAGCGCTGGCCGCTGCCCGAAGAAATCAGATGTATTATATACAGCAGCATTGCAGAGACAGTAAAAACAGACCTATCCCATTAATTGTTGGTCTTAATGCGTTTGTGACCCTTCTGTGGCGGCTACTGTACACGCCTCCTGACCAGAAGTTCTACGAGGTGAGAGGGAACAAGCTGCTTTTACAATAGAAAAGAGTAAGGAATTTGGACTAATTTTAATTATTATTAAAAAAAAACAAAAAAACCCCTTACTTTGCAGGTTTACATGGTGCATAAGAATAAAAGGTGAAAAAGCTTCTGAAACATGGTCCGCGTCAGTCAGTTTAAAGTAGATTATGACTTAACTAGTAAATTGTCTTTGCAGAAAAAGGAATGTTTTCCTCCTACTAGTAGCATTATCTAATTATTGCCCACAGGTGGCAATGAAGGAACATTATATACACAAAGCACCAAGCAATCATCTGTAGCCTGTAATGAAATTCCGGCTCAATAGTCTCAATAAAACATACTTTCTGGTTAGACGTGCAAGATACGAGGAGAGCATTCAGTAAAACATGGTTTGCATGCACAACGACAAATTTAAAATACGGTAAGCAGACTGGTGTAGGAAAAAAAAAAAAAAAGCTTCAGATGGTTGGACAGAAGATGGAGCAGATGTTAGGACAACTTCTATGATGGCAGATATATGTATCAAGACAGAACCATCAATATTCTAGTGTAGGGCATATTATACTGCCAGACCTTATTTATGAAAGTATCTCAAATAAGAAATTACTGTTTTCATATTGGAGGCTTAATTCTAATAAGTGGCTGTGAGAAAGAAAGAGTTCCACCTGGAGACAATTGAGAAATAAGACATCATACAAGTACAGTCATGTGGAAAAAAGTAAGTACACCCCATGGAAATTATTGATGTTTTCATCATAATTGAAAAAGGAAACTTCCCACCTTCATTCAAGCGATGCCTACAGGTAAAGGAGATATACTTACACAAATGACAAAAAGTAACTTGGTGTATTAATTCTGATCATCTAAAGAACAGAAAGGAAAATCTGACACATAGAACTAGTAAACATGCAGGTGGAACTTGTCCTATTTAAACCTCAGATATCTCAGGGTCTGGTCTTTTCTTTGCTATTGACATGTGTGGTGTCATCCAGCCAAAAGCAAGAGCTTTCCAAGGCCCTCAGAAAGAAGGTTGTGGATGCCTATGAGTCTGGCAGTGCATCATGTGTGAAGTGAATAGAGGCTGCACAACTGAACCCAAAAAAAGTAAGTCAGCGATCCATTTCCAACCCAAAATCATGGAGATACAATCTCCAGATATTGCTAGTGGAAAAATACAGCAAATGGAACTCTAGCCTTGGGGCATCCATGGCAAGATGTGTTACAGAGGTCTCCTGCCACCACCTCCCCAACATGTAGATTCAATCCCCTTGCTGCATCCACACAAAAAATAAGAAATGAGAGGAAAATAGAAGAGGCCATCTTCTATTAAAGCAGGGCTCTCGAAACCTCTGGCCCTCCAGCTGTGGTGGAACTACAAATCCCATGAGGCATTACAAGAGTCTCACAGCCACAGACATGACTCCCGAAGAGAGATGCATCATGGGATTTGTAGTTTCACCACAGCTGGAGGGCCAGAGGTGTGAGACCCCTGTATTAAAGGCTGTAACAGCTGGCAGGTGTAACAGAAATATCAATTTTGGGTTTCCTGACCATTTAACATTAGCCTTATTTCTAAATACTCTTGCTATATAGGTGCAACGACGGCTCCACAGACAAAAAATAGTTGCTCTGCAGTGTAGGTACCAGGAAATACTTTAGCACAAACGCAGAGCCTTCAAGTGACAGGCCGTCAAATTTTACAACCAAGGGTTGCATGTAGAGAAATAGGACTGTATATTGTACACCATGGGCAAAAGGATATAGACAACCCTCCAAAATGAGTTCAGGTGCTTCCAGTGAAGGATATTGTTAATACTCCAGCATACAAAGACCAATGGTATGCTTCGAACCTTGTTGCAACAGTTTGGGGAAGAGCCCTTTTGTTCCACCACTGTGCACAAAGCTAGCTCTATAAAGACATGGTTTGAGGAGTTTGGCGTGGAGGAACTTGAGTGGCCTGTACAGAGCCCTGGCCTCAATCCTACAAAACACAATTCAGATGAACTGGAACGATGATCGAAAACCAGGTCTTCTCATCCATTGGCAGCACATAAAATGGTATTTTGGCTGTTCTAAAATGCAAAAGTTGGAGGGTTGGAGGCCAACTTCATAATGGTTCTGGAAATGGATGTGAAACAAGTCTAAATAGGTGTGAGTCATGTGTTCAAACACCTTCCACCATATAGTTAGTTATACTTTGTTTCACCCAACCACAGGCCATAACCCAGCCATTATTTTCTCCAACATTCTTAGCAAAGGAGAAAACACAATTACTGTTTGCAGTCCCAACCACAGAATTTGTATTCAAATATATAATCACAAAGCACACAGATGTCTTGATACATATATCCTGGTTTACTATATACCAACACACACACGGAGACAAATTGCTGGACCTTTACCCTTCTGTCTGAAGCGGTGTACTCTGACCCAGTAATGTTATAGGCAAGGAAAGAGTTAAGCAGAGGAAAAAAAACAAAAAAAACAAGAAAACAAAACAAATGACAGACCATAAGATGAGAGGAAACTGTTAGTATGCGACAGAGAGAAAGAGAAAAGGACACAAAGAAAACAAATCATGCATACAGTCTGGTGCACACATAGATAAGGAGGTTCACCAAAATGTCTCTTGCTGATAAGGATTATAATTCGTGGAACACTTCTCGTCTCTACCAACTAAAGAATTCACCATACAACGTTCATTTGTAATTTGATATATTTATGAAAACACTCTAAAAAGGTTAGCTCTGATAATTTTTTTGGTCAATTCTATTTAAAACAATAGATTTAAAGTTTCATAAAGGAAACGAAGCTTAATTTTGTCATTATTTGTAAAAATAGGATTTCTGTACTCCCCGTAAAATCCTTTCCTTGGAGTCCATTAAGGGACACGGTAATTCTTAGACTGTTGGTTATACTGCCATTTGCAGGACAAAAAAGACACTGGCAACATAAAAAGGTCAGTAGCCTCAATTTTGCAGCAAAGCAGTACCGAGAGAATTAAGAAGCATTGAGGGGAGGGACTCGTTTCCCTCAATGGACTCCAAGAAAAAGGATTTTATGAGGTATGGGCAAGGTAAAGGCCAAAAGGCCCACGAAGACAGAAAACTGGTGACTGCCTACAGCTGAAAGAGCTGCATGAAGGACTTAATGCCCGAAGGTAGCATCAGATGAGGTTCTGAATATCCACTTGGTAAAAAAAGAAGAAAGAAAAATTGAAGACCAGGCCAGGTGGTAGCCTTGCAATCTGGGAAAGGTTGCTTGATGCCAAAATGAGCAAGACGCATTCACAGATCTAGTAGAGCGCACCTTTATAGGACAGGGTGGAACCTGATCCTTAAGACCAGACGTTTGGATGATGGTCTACCCGAGTCAGCTAGAGATGGTGAACAGAAAAGCCGGCGTACACTTACTGGGTCCATCAAGAATACAGAAGGAATCAGTCCTCCTGAAAAAGCAGAGTATGATGGATAGACTACCAATGCCAGAACCACATCCAGACAATGGAGGGAAATTTCCTATCAGAGAACAGCAGAGCTGAAGAAAACACGACCACTATCCTGAGGACACTAGCAAAAAACTGAGACATGATGGTTATGTGCTGGTTCCTGACTTTTTTGTTGCCAGCATCCATTTCTCCTGTAGGGGGCTGTATAAACAACAGTCTAAGAAATCCTGTGTCCCTCAATGATCAAGATATTTTTTTTATTTTACAAGTAAACAATTAGAGTTTTTTCACAACAGTCAATTTGCAGACCATACTGGGCTTTCCAACAAGAAAGTCTAGCACTGTCTACATATTTGCCAACTGCTTCCTCAAGCTGAACATTCTCATCGGGCCATCTCTCTGTTTGGAGAGAAGGAGGTGGTGTGCCCTGCTATTGACTCAGTCACTTGTAGGTGTGTGTAATTTTATCTACTGCTATTAATGTCTATTCACAACACTATTCAGGCTATTTATACCACAGCGGTATATATCTAGTGCTTTGCCTCAAGCTCATTACCTGCTGGCTTGCAAGCTAAATCAGGAAAATGGCAGTTAAAAATAACACGCTGAATGGTATATGGTGGTATAATGTAAATTTTCAGTACTCCAAAAAAGATGAATGCCCCCAGCTACATTCTAGTTACTGCCCCAATCTCTGCCTGTTCTTTCACAAACTGTCTCAGGGAATTAATCCTCCAGTGACCTCTCTTTCAAAGACTATCAGCAACATGCTGGCAGTCACTGGAAAGCTGCAGTACAGAGATATGTACAGATCAAGCACTCATCAGATAATACTTCAACAGTATGTGTGACACTGCTGCAGAAGACACCAATTTCAGGGAGATCAATGGGGTATAAACCAAAATTACACTTTAACTGCCATAGAGATTAGGCAGGTCACTGACCTGGCTATGCAGTCCGATATGGAGCTGGCCTAGATTGGCCAAACAATTAGAAATCCGTTGACATGTATTACAGCTCGCAGGTGTGTCTGGAGTACAGGTTTATGCATTTCAGAAGAGTAAGAGGTCCAAAGGTTTCACCTTGCTATGTGGCATTAAAACAATGAGTGTCTCATGGCAGGTTATTAAACCCTTTACCATCTCTGCAGCAAGGTGAGCACAGTCCTCCGTTATAAAAGGCAGAGCCTTTTTTTTTTGTCACAGTCATGTAGCTAAGTATTTATTCAAGCTATTACCACATTATGTTGCGGCCAAAAATAGCACATGAGGTCATAAAAACTCCTGCTCCCAATTAGCGGTTTGCTAATAGAATCAGGAGACAAAAGTCTTGTCTCTAACCTATGTCACATAATTCCCATCATGGTAATTCCAGGGCCAACTGTTATCTTAATGATAGGCTGACTCACGGGCTTTATTTAATAATGAATGATGAGATGAAAGAATTGAAAATTCAGCAGCTTGCTGGAGTTGGGCTACAAGGAAACATTTCTAGAAGTGGTTGCTATGGTTTACTGCAGGTCGCAGCTCTCTTATCAAATGAAGCCCGGGCAGGTCTTTTGATTAGAAGGCACCTGTCAGGATAGAACGAAGGGAAGTTCCATTGTTGGCTTGCATTTAACGTGCATGCTCTACAGCGGTCTTCCGGACTTCTCTTCCACTACTTTGTGAATCAGTGGGATTGATTTAGTGAAAGAACAGAGCATGTGCACTTTACAAAGTTCATTTTTACCTGGCTTAGCAAAAGACGTGAAGCTAGGTGAATAAATTTGCAATAAATACTCAGTCATGTGTAAGGAAACTAACGGGAAAAAAAACAGCAACACTATTGTTGCCTGCACATAGTCGGGTTGTTGAAGTCAGCACAGCTTTACCTCATTCACTAATCAATGTGAACATTTAAAAGTTCAAAGAGTTTTACCCCATGTGTGGCGCTCGTCAGAGGCGGGGCGAGTTGTGGTACTTGATGGGTACCCCGTATGTGACTGGAATTTGGGGGGAATTTCTGTGTGGAAAGTTATCTCTTCACCACATGCATTTTTTTGGGGCTCCGCCCCCGCCATTGCTCCGCGTCTCATCATCCGGCATCGGAAGCCGACAGCTTGTGGACACAGACACGCTGCACCCTCAGGAGGCCCCAGGGTGCATCCACCTCCGCCTCCCCTCCGGAACCACCCTCACCCCCCTTCGAGTAGGCAGGTGACAACGCCAAGGGACGCCGGAACACCTCGGCAGCTGCAGTACCCACCCTCCAGCACCGCGTCTCTCCCCACCGTTGGAGCCTGTAGAGATCCGACAAGACAGTCATACCAGCACTCATTCAGAGGATCATCCCACAGCCCTGCACCCAGGCAGTACAGGAGCCCATCACCGTCGTTGAGAGCCAGCCTTCACGTTCCTAGCGGTGAGTTACAGAATTTGCTCCTTTTCTTACTCACCCACCTTATCTCACCTTGCCGTATTTGTGTTTACATTTGTCCCATCTGGTTGGACCTCCATACCACCCATCCTAAGAGGGACCATCTCTCCCCCACTGCTCCACTCCACCTCACGGCCTTCGTAAAAGCGAATTATCGACCTACCACAGGTGAGTACATCACCTACCCCTCTCATCCAACTTCGCCATATTTATTGCGCCAGGTAGTGGCGCTTCCGTTCTCCAATTTTTGTTTACTAATCAATGTGAAGATTCCCTTTGCAAAGTGTTCATGCTCTCCTCAACAAACAGAAGAAAATCTGGCCACACACCGGATTCCACTGAGATGGTTTATTGAAGCTTGTACCACATCACTGGTGTCCCACCCAAGGTCCACCCCCACTGACGCATTCCACCCAATCACAGGCTTAGTCGTAGACTCTTGGACTAAACGCGTCAAAAGGGTGGACCTTGGGCGATTCATCAGTGATGTGGTACAAGTTTCGTTCAACTATCCCAGCGGGATCCGGTGTGCAGCCAGCTTTTCTTCTGTTTGAATGGGCTCATACTGGAGTGAAGACGTGCTCCCCGCGGCAAGCACCTGGCTCATTCCTTTCATGAGCCGTGGAGGAGCAGTGCTTCTTGTGTGTTCTTCTTGCATTCTCTCCTCAAGTTAATCAACCACTCCGCCCTGGAACTCGAAAATGCATATTAAGCACTGGTACACCTGATATGCATGTCCTTGCTCTGGGTCAGGGACTTGGTAAAAAGCTGAGGCAAGGATAAGCAAATACACATTAGCAACATATATTTAAAGGTTTCATTTAAAACAGTTCAAAAGGGAAAGAATCGTCTTTTGGTTTTTAGTTATCCTTTAAGGATATAAAAAAAAAAAAGCAAAAAAACCCCACAGCACTGGTTTTGCTGACCAGGTTCTATTTACAGCTGAGATAAGAGTTGTAGGTTAAATCAATACAGTATATGGAGAAGTTGCCCATCCAGGCTGCACTTTACATTTGTAGCAAACGTTAGAAAATTTAAAACAAATCTCTGCGAGGCTATTGGCAGAAAACATTCCCTTTGCACTAACTGAGAAAAAGCTTCTTTTGGGAGCGTTTGATTCCCATTCCCCAGTGGTTCCATCCACTGACACCTAGGTCACTAATGTAGTGGCACAGGGGTTGGTGGGAAAAACCACAGTAGGTGGTGGTGAATGGGTAAACCCAACACTTCCATAAGGCCCCATTCACACTTGGCGATTCGCAAATTTGCATTTGCATTTTGCGCGATTACGCGCAAATGCTTGCATTGAATCGCGGTAAAACCCGCTCCAAAAAGGGTCCTGCTGTAGCGACACACGACCTGCGACAGCAGGACCCTTTGCCCCATTGCCAAGCATTGGAGAGCGATATCGCGCGGTAAATAGCCGCGATATCGCGGGAATTACCGCGCGATAAATCGCTCAGTGTGAACGGAGCCTAAGTGTCAGATTCAGCAAATTCTGCAAGCATCGTTTTCTCTTTAATATAGAGATCATACGTGAGGGGATCATACGTGAATATTAACCATTTTCTTTGCAGGGGATAGGAGCATAATTTTACCTTCCTACCTTACCTTAGCTAACAGCAATTCTTAACTGCACTGAATCCGTACAAACCTTCAAAATCACAACACATACACCCTGGGAGCTCCACAGTGCTGTTAATTTGGACTCCTTTTAAGAGCGCACGGGTTCCCTTTTTGCATTTTTTTGTAATACACAAAGGGAATCTCACTAAATGCAATATACGCCAGCCCTCTCCAACAATAGGCCATATGATAAATGAGTGCAGTCTGGGCACCTTAGGGTGGTCACACACACAAAAGAAAGTAAGTGATGTTTAGGAGCCTTTACCTTTAGCCTTTAAGAACCTGCTTAGGAATGTGATCATGAGCATTTGCAAGAGTAGATTTCCCAACCGGATATAAAAGAGCGTTACCATTACCAGCTGTTCCTTCTGCTTTCATTGGGAGGGAATGAAGCCTCCACACCTAAAACTTGTTGATTGAATTAGGAAGAGAACTGCAACAGGTCCCAGCAGGGAGGAATAGGCAAATGCCCCATTACATTTTCATCTTGGCAAGATATCTGCTGATGGATGTCTAGCCTAAGCGCTATGGGCCACAGCCTCATACCCAAACTGCCCCAATTATAATCCAGCACCGTCTCCTCCTTCAGAAGATTTGATAAATAAGGCTTAGTATTTTATAGTGCTAAAACAGAAAGCTAGTTAATTGTCATAGCACATGTGATTATGTGCTTCTCCAGAATGTGTCCAATTTGCTGCCTCCGCAGGTATATGCCAATGCACTTGCATTGATGTGTATTGTGTTGGCCGTAGTTCAGATTTGGTATGTAGCCATCTTGTGGTTTCTTTGTTCCTCTGTTCCCTCCCTTGTATAATGCAACACCTCCTTCTTACTCCATGTTCGATTCAGCCATTTTCTGACTACATATGCACATAAGAGGAAGGCATCATCCTTTTTTTACCTTCAAATAGGATCATTTCAACCATCTGCAACATCCTATTGTCTGCCAGTAACCTGCTGCATTCTGTAAAGATCTTCATGGATGAGAAGCATTTGGTGAATTCAGCTATCTGATGAAGATTGTCCACTGTGATTGTATCTGCTTTATACATGCCAGGCGCAGAGGTCTCAGAAAGGGATAAATCACTAAATAATTGGTGTCAGAATACCTACCTTTGTTGTACATTGTCGCACAGTATTTATCAGTTCCTGGATGACCAGATCCACACATTTCAGACACGGCTCCTTTAGTTTCACTACCTGCTTCTTTACTATGGCTTCAAATGCCATATCTGGTGTAAACAGACCCGTCCTGTATGAGGAGAAAGGTAAAAATATTATGTACAGGTTTATTGATCTCAGCCTAATTGTGAGTAACACGTTTTATCAGATGTCTGCACATCCCTTCCTGACTTCCCATGTTATCAGAGTCCCATAAAATTGCCGTAAGTTTAGACATTATGAATGCCATAATTGCGCAGAGCAATGCACGGTCCCCCTTGCCCTATGAGACAGTGTTTAGGCCGTCCATTATTAAAATGCACAATTATTTAGAGGCAGTGGGAGGATCATGTATATCCATAGATCCAGAAGTAGCAATAGAGCCAGATCATCCACAAGACAACCTAGGAAGGAGCTTAGGGTCGGTGGGTATACAGCGGGTCAAGCTACAACTTTTTGCTCCTGCGGAAAAACAGGGAATAGTGGAATTGTCAAAAGAAGTCAAAAGTGTGTAACTGCCTAGCAATTCACAAGGGAGAAAACATTTGTAGGCATTTCACTGAAAACCTGAGTAATTCTTCTATATTTTATGTGTTAGCTGGAGCTGGGCTATAACAGCGAAATAAGTCATTCAGAAGTCATGAGCTAATGAAAAATAGAACATCTGATACAACCATCTGTGTAAGGGCCACACTTACCTTACACCATGAATATTCTTAATGGCATAGCTGATCTCTCGTCGTAGATCCTTCTCGTCAAACTCCATCTAAACAATGTGAAAAAATGAGATTCTACAGAACTGGAGTAGCTACAGCCAGAAGTACTTTACCGGATCTACCCCCTGAACCAAAGACTGTCTAAAAGGTACAGCAGATTATAAATCGCACAAAGGGAGATCCAAGTTTAGAAGCATGCATCCATGTCCAGTATAAATAAATGATTTAACTGAACTTCAAGAGATGTCGTCATACAATAGGAGATCTCAAAGAATACATATGGCACTTATTAGTCCATTGCAACAAAGGGAGGGACTTGAATTTTTTTTTAAAAACTTTTTTCCTTTGGCCATTGTGTTTTTGTTTTATGATTTGGAATCTTAAAATTTGGTATATACTTTTTGGACCTTTTACAACTCCTGAGGTAGATATCACTAAGGCCCGGTTCACACCTGAACTAGGTTAGGGAAACTCCTGCAGAGCCTGCATCTACTGCCCTGCTATGGCCTGCCACTGTCTCACTCTAATGCCCCTAATGCCAGAGACTAGGGCACTACCAATCAGAAGACATTTGTCTCCCGTTAAGCAGCGTGGTCGAACGGCAGTGGTAATGAGCAACTGTCAACCACGCTAGCATTTCAACCAAAGCATGATGATCAAAAGAGGACAAGGTGCTATGCGCACTTTGTGCCCCTGGGGGACTGAAGGAAACTAGAAACAGAATAGTGAGACTTTAAGTTGCAATTTCACCAAGACATCGTCAGTTGGGCATAACACTGCACTGTGCACCATAATGGGAAGATGGACCCCATCATGTGGTTTGCCTACGGGATATGTGAATGATGGGGAAAGAGGTAGAAAACTGAGCTGGCTTGTTGTTAGATTTTATGAAAATTTGTCCAAGCCAATGTAGCTAAAAAGTAGAATTATTGAAAGCTTATGGAAAGAACTCTGGTTACGTTCAATATATAGAAATGCATGTGTAGCTTTGCGTGCACGCACACACGAATGTAGAGTGCATTAGAAATTGCAAGGAGCATCAGAGTATGAGCACAGTGCCAAGACCAGACTTGGACCACTCCACTGATTCCCTTGTAAACTTTGAGAATACACTGCCCCACAGTGCCAGCAAGTTTTAAAGCTTAATTTACTCTTTATTATGAATATGTTGTAATAGGAATGCCACTAGCTTGGCCACAGTTCTACTCTAAAACTTGTATGAACAAGGCTTAAAAAGGAGAACTATGGGGTTAAGGCTTTTCCCCATAGTTCTCCTGAGGGTAACGGGAGGACACAAACTAGCGTCCTCCCGTCACCCTAGGCTCAGTATACCGCGAGCTACAGCTCGCGGTATACTGAGACGCCGCCCAGCTGCGTGACTGACAGCTGGCTCTGCCTATCTAGAGGCAGAGCCAGCTGTATCCGCCCCCTCCCCCAGTCAGCACTGGCGGATCAGAGCGGGGAATCCAGCCCCTCCCCTGTCACGGCAGAGAGCCGTGACAGGATCAAGAGGTGAGCGAACTGCGGTATGTGTTCTCTCACCTCCCGATCTACTGAGCCGACCTGTGACAGTCTCATTATCACAGGTCGGCTAGAACTATGAGGTGAGTGAAAAGCACTCACCTCATAGTTCTCCTTTAAAGGGTATTATGTGGACAGCAGTAATATACATATAGGTAAATAAGGACATGGCCGCCAAAAGTCACTTTAGAATGATAACAATAATACTATACCTTGACAAGCTCGAATGGAAAGCGTTCATGGAAAATTCGGTTAATTCTGGCACCTCCAGACAGCTCTAGGGTGTCCACCTGATCCCCAGAACCCTCAATTCTCTTCTCAAAATCCACCCCCAGCTGTTGGACCATCCTGCAAGAAGACAGAGATGTTTACACCAACCCAGCATCATCAGCTAAGCGCACCATTGCGATGTGTGAGCAGAATACTCATAGCAATGCCTGAAACCTTTTACTTTATCACAGAAGTGCAAAGTGGACCCATCTTTAAAAGACCACAAAAAAATACTGTAATCTGGCAACAGTACCGGTTTAAATACCTGTAATGATGATATTCCGTATGTGAATTTTTTTTCCACAAGCATATATTTATTTTTTTCCTCTCCATTTACATACAGATCAAAAAATTAAGCATAGGTGGCAACCGCAGGAGTTAGGACTAATCATATAACACTGCTGGGGCTGTTTACAGTGGTCAGCTTTTATTCCTACAGTTGAAACTTTTTTTTTTAGCAACTTATTATGCAAGTCTGGAATCATGACATACTGCGTTACATGTAGATCTCCCTTCACCTTATCTCATAGCACTGCAACAGTGACAGGCAAAAGGCACATGCAAGAATGACACTGGCAGCTTCACCACTTACTGGAGAAGAGCTTTTGTTTTTCTCGTGGGGTCATCCGGTCGGAAGTTCTTGTACTCTTCAACCTCTTTCTCCAGGGACAGCATCTGGCTCTGAAGTTTACTCCGCAGTGCAGGAAGTGTCTCCCGAATGTGATTGGTAAGTTGCTGAAGGGGAAGGACCAAGGCAAGTTTAAGTGTCAGCCATTTAGAGGATTATAGGGCAGGTAATGCAGCATTATACAATGGGGAATAGAAGAGAGGAAGTGGGGAGAGCAAAGAAAAGGCGCACAAGTTGCTGCTTTCATGACCGCTACCAAAATAATACCTATGGCTTTTAAAATGTGGTACCCGTGCTTACTAGCACCCCCAGCTGCAGAAAAGTACTATGACTGTTCCATATAGATACCAGTTGTAGCTACATCATTACTGCCAAAAGTTCGTATATTTTTATAGGTAATAAGTAGGGCTGCAACTAAATGATCATTTCCATAAATCGATTTGGGCAATTTTTTGATTAAAATCTGATAAAAGAAAATTACATATCATCCTTAGTTTAAAATAAAATACACAAATGCCGTGTTACAATGTTTACTTCAGAATAAAACTGCATGCACAATTTTTTGCAATCACCTTGCACTGGAACGCACAGCATTGCGATCACACTGGGTGGGAGGCGGGGGCACCATTGAAATGAATGCCACTGCAACGCACCTCTCGCAGCAGAATTTGTCCCACCTTTTATCATTTAAAAAAAAAAAACTGTACTGTAAGCACATGTCGCTTGAATAGCCTCAGCCAGGGAATGACAGCTGCCAGTGGCAAGATTCCGCAGACGGCAGCTGACTGTAAATACAGCAGGTAGTGGGCTTGGGCAATAGCCAGCCTGCTATTGGCCATTTCAATTTGCAATAGCAGGCTGGCTATTGCACCCGCCCACTGCTTGCTGTGCCCTCCTCCCAGTGTGGAGGAGAGAGCTAGGGGATCCAACCAACTAATCGATAACAGTTTACAACTATTCTCGTTATCGATCGGTTGGTTGCAGCCCTAATAATACGCAATACATCCATCCATCATTACTGCCATAAGTTTTTAATGCCTCACTAACCAAACTGCTGCACAAATCAACTAGCATGATCATTAAAATAAGGCAAAGTGCAATGTGGCATCTGCATTAACCCATAAGAACCAATGAGAAATCATCTTTCACTGATTACTGTTCAGTAAAGTAATATTAATTGCTTTCGGTGGGTTACTGCACTGTGATCATCACTGATTCACTGAATATCCCACCCACTGAACAAATGCAACAGCTCAACATCAGCAGAACAGTGTACGTGGTACACAGATGGCTGTCGCAGAGCAATGGATGTTAGGCTTTCATAAGGGCAGCCATTCCTTGCTTCATTGCCTTAAAAACTTAGTACGCAGCACATGAAATCGGGGGAACATATGCTTTCAGAGCCTTGTCACACAGGCATTTCATTATAGCTGACTTTTATGCAAGGATGGCCATGGGTACAGAACCAGATGTGCAAATAACTCCAACCTTTGGATTGGTTTCTGGGATTTAAACTTTGACTTTCAAACCTGTACTGACCAGGGCATTCCCCCAACTCTGTGTTTCATAGGTGCTCTACTAAACTCAGTGAAAACAAACTCACTCCAATCCATCACCTAACACCTTAAGGGTCTACTGCCTATGCTTGGTACAAATACATAAAATTTAATATGTACATCTACTTGGTCACTGTATTACCAAACACATAAATCGACAGATCAAAAAGCAGCCCGATACCTGGTTGAGTGTTTTCTGTAGATGTGGTGTTCCCATTCTATCTGCAATATGTCGGTACCCAGGATGGGAGAGGAAGAACTTTCTCTCAGCAGCGAGAGCCGCCCGGATATCCTTTTTACCATCAATGTCCTTCTGGCTTCTGTTGACCACTCCAATGTAGCCTTTGAGAGAAAGGAGGCAGTGTCAGTCACAGTAGCATACAACAGCTGTGTAACTGGTGCGAGAAACTTTTCGAAACCCCCTAGGAAAACCCATGTTAATAAAGCAGACTCCATTCATTGTGAATAGGAACAAAACCACAGAACTATGGCTTTCCCAATAAAGTTTCTTCTGATTTTTGTTTTAGCTAAGACGATGAGCATTACCAATCCAAAGTTACTAAAGCTGCAATAAGAAACAGAGGGGAGGGATGCGTGTCTTGTGATGAAATCCAAGAAAAGGATTGTACAGGTGAACCAAAAATCCAATTTTTTTTAAATCATACATTATAATACACAGAGCGGTAATTCTGAAACCATGGGATGTCTAAATGATCTCCATCTCAATTCTGTAGAATAGGAGAGAAAGGAGTTTTAGCGGGGGAAAGGCATAGAGCAGGTTCAACGGATCCCACAGAGTCACCACAGCATCCAGTGTAAAGGGCCAAGGATCCCTGGTCCTGCTGAAAAATATGTCAATTTGTTGTTAAACTGGGATGCTGGGAGGTTCACATCTGGTGTCCCCCACATGCATCAGAGCTCAAAACACCTCTGGATTAAAAGGTCCTTCTCTGGAATCCAGACGCTGAAGACTTAGGAAGTCCGTGTGCCAATTTTCCACACCTGGTATACTGTGTGTACAGCAGTCGGGGCTAGAAGGTGAAGCTCTGCCCAAGCCAGAATCCGTTTGCTTCTCTTTGAGCTGTGGGATGCTTGGTGCCTCCCTGATTATTGCTGTAAGCCACTGCAGTGGCAATGTCTAACTGAATCCTGGAAGGGTGACCTTGCAGCAGAAGCGAAGAGACAACAATTCTGTTCCAGAATACTGACTGGGAAAGCACAACTTCCTCTGTCGATCAAGTTCCCTATGTCAAGAGGGTATCCAGGACTCCTACCGAGCCAGACAGGCCATCTTCCATTTTGAGCACCTTTCAGGCCACTGGGAGACTGGATCTCCCCAATTTCAGCACCAGACTGGAAATCCATCACACCAGGGGAAACCTGGTCTTGGTGGCCAGGTGCATGGGGAGATGCAGGGACTGAGCCTGCCTGTCTTAAGCTGCCAGTTTTTGGGATGCAATAGTCTGCAGCGAAAGTGGGCATATGGGATGGTCTGGGAGGAGGCCACTATTAGGCCCAGAAACCGCATGGAAAAACAAAAGGTTGGGCAGCTTCTGGACTGCAGGGTCGGGAACGTGAGATTGGAGAGAGTCTGTAGGCTGACCAGGTGAAAAAGTCCTGAACAGGACCATATCCAAAATAAGTCCACAATACCCCAAGTTATGAGTCAGATCCAACTCTGCTTTCTAAAGATGTAAGATCCAACCGAAACTTTGCAGGGCCTGCATAATGCGTGGGACATTGGCTGACAGGGCCTGAGCCAACTGTTCACTCAGTATTTTGCAGGAGACTGCCCAGATATCCCATGAAAGACACCCTGGGAGCAAAGCAGAGAGAGCTTAAGCTAGCACCTTGGTGAAGACCTGAGGTACATGGACAGCCCAAAAGGGAAGGACAAATGCAGATAACATTGATATGCAGGAAAGATGGGGATGTGCATGTAACCATCCTTTATGTTCTTCATGGCCAAAAAATACCCTCCATTTAATGTAGCTGTAATTTTTGCATTGCGGTTCCTCAGCAGATAGGTAGGTTAGGCAACAATCTCATTAGCAGTCTTGACCCTTCCAGGGGCATACTTACTAAGGGGTCTTTCAGTGACAGGGTTACACTAGGCGGGGAAGATGTCTGTTCTCCTAAGAAGACTAGACACTGGCAGAGCAAAGGTTCAGTTTTCTTTTGCTAATCACCTGAAGGTGAAACTTTTACCACCCTGTGTCTTGTAATGTATGATTAAGAAAATAAATCTTTCAGCTAGTAAAACAGATCACTTATACATTATATCTGTGTATTGAGTTGCCAAGATGGAGCTTCACTTTAACAGTTCTTGTCAGATTTTACAGCTCAATCACCCCCATGTCACATTCATCCACAAGGGACTTCCTTACCTCTCCGTAATGGCAGCAGTTTATTCTCTAGAATATCTCTGGCGTCAGTTCCCTCGTCCATTAGATCCAGTTTTGTTATAACACCAATCGTCCTTAAGCCTTAGGAGAATAAAAAAGTAAAAGAACATAAGAAAACATCCTAAAAAGTACACAAACGTACTGTATGAAATGGAACTATAGAAGTGAGCTAGAAGGTGCCATAATTCAATATTTAACACATTTTTGGATATAGAACCAAACTTGCTATAATACAAAGTGCCCTTCCATCCAGTAAACGGCATGCATGGCCCTGCCCCTTGTAACCACCCGAGTCTCTATATTGTTGAAGTTGCCCATCACATTAAAAGGCAGAAGTGTGAAAGGTTGACTTTTACAGGATAAGGAGATCTGCTTGCAACTTTAGCCACCTCCATTTTCAATAACTGTTTTGACACGACGTGATCACCTCTTCTTCGGCTGTTTGCTGGTCAGATGCTCCCTTTGAACTGTACAGGTTTACACAGTGGCAGAACTACCGCCGGTGCAGGCGGTGCGGACGCACCAGGGCCTCCGGCCTCTAGGGGGCCCAGCACAGTCCCAGCGCCGGATCGGTACCCAGCGGCAAGCGGGCCCCCCATCTCTGCGCCGAGAGTGTCAGATCATCCGTTCATCCGACACTCCCGGCGCAGAGATGGGGGGCCTGCCGGCCGCCGGGTACTGATGGTTGCCATGGCGATAGAATGCTTAGCCCGATCGGGAGCTGCGCTGTGTAATCTGACACAGCGCGGCTTCCGCGCCGGGTCAGCATTCTATCGCCACGGCAACCCTCCGCCAATCACAGCG